>NC_134405.1:257791531-257949031 GCF_038048845.1 Mixophyes fleayi | reverse complement strand
GAACAAGCAGATCCGTTTGGATGGTAACTCAGAGCAACAGCAGATGAATTACTGATACAGCGACAGTTCAATAGAAGCAAATGTGATGATGTACAAGCTGATCCATTTAGATGGTAACCCAGAGCAACTGCAGGTGAGTTACTGGTACCGTAGCAGTTCAATAGACACAAATATGTTGAAGAACTAGTTGATCTCTTTAAGTGGTAACTCAGGACTATGGTAGAAGAGTAGCTAGAACAGCAACGGTTCAGTGGAAACGGAAATGATAACAGAGTTAGCTGATCCCTTTAAATGATAACTCAAACAGACCCAGTTGGCTTGCAGCAACAGTTCAGTAGAAAAAGCAATAATGAAAGGCTTGGTTGATCCAATTAAGTGGTAACACAGGTGACAGCACTTGAGTACTGATACAGCCACAGTTCAGTGAAACAGCAATAATGAAGACTTGCTAATCCGTTTAGAGAGCAACGCAGGTAACAGTAGTAGATTTACTGATACAACAACAGTTCAGTAGAAACAGCAATAATAAAGACTTAGCTGATCCATTTAGCAGGTAGTTCAATGCAGCAGGTGTAGGAGGTTCCTAGTGAAGTTGGAGTTGCAATAGTAAAGCGGAGAAGTCCAATGAATGAAGCTGTAGATGAGACACTGAATGCAGCAGTGGAGACCTGATAAGGCGAGAGTTCCCACGAAGACACCAGAGATTAAACACAGCAGATCTTGAAGTAACGATGCACAGCAACCATGGGTAAGTCACACGAGAAGAGTCCAATCCTGACAAAAGTAAGTAACTTGAAGAACAGGATCCAGAGAGCAGGAACTGGGAGGTTTAAATGGTGCTCCAAAAGCATCAAGGCCAATAGGAGCGAGTGGGAGGTAATGAGAGAATAATTATTGACACATGTGTAGAATAGAACCAGATGGAAACTAAGACTAAAACACTGGATCCAATATACCGTGGTCACCGTTTATGAGACAGAGGCAACTACGTTGGCATTCGTCCACAGTGCCGGTGTGTGACACATATATTGTTGCAATTTATAGACCTCCAAAATGAGAGCTGTTGGTTCTTAGGGACATCAATCTGAATAATCTGGACAATTAAACAATATATTCTGTGTTAAATGCAAATCATTAAATTTAACCAGCTATTTTTATAACCAACAAGGACCAATCTTAATTTCTCTAATCATTCACTCTTAGATTGGATCATTTCATTCTGTTGCAACAAAATCCACAACTATGGTATTCTACTTCACATTTTAATTTATCAAGCAAATGTGTATTGTATGCATAAAATCAAACTTTCAAATGCCATTCACAAGAACATTCAAACAATTTAACTTTGGAAATTTCAATGATGACTTAACCAACTGTCCATGGTGTAAAATCAATTTGATACCTGATATTGATTCTGTATTTGATTTTGCATTGACTATGCTCCCTCTGATACTCAGGCACCTTTATGCAGGGTCAAAGGGCCTGATTTATGTTCATATTCTGGAGAGATGTAGTTGAAATGTCTATATTCATATTGTCAACATTTAAAATGTCTACACCATAATGTCAACAGTCATAATGTCTACACTGTATAGCCTATAGCTGGCAAACAGATACTAGCTATAATTTTGTAGAATGTAGTAAATAAATAACTAGAATCTGATTGGTTGCTATAGACAACACCTCCAGTATTCAAACCCGCCGGAAACTTGCTGCTTGGTAGATTTACCCCCAGATCCTGCATAATTCTTGAAGGCCATTAATAAAGTACTTCGATCTGACTACCGACTGAACCATTCAAAAATATCAATACGTAGTAAAAACCTGGAATCAAACTGAATGGGGAATGGAACATGGAGAGCTGGAACATGGACAGCTTAGTGCAATATTCCTTGACTTTGCAAGGATTTATGGCACAAAGGATTACACTATACTGTTAAGCAAACTTTGGCACTCAGGTTTTCAAACACTGCTAAGATGGCTTTTCTTTTATTTATCAGGAAGATTCCAGTATGTCAATCTCTGACGCCATCTATATTCTTTTAAATGTCACCTGTGGGGTCATTAGCCTTTTCCGCAGTATAGTTGACGTAACAAAAATCTGTAAATCAGATTCTATGCATAGATTGTACGCTTGTGAGTAGGGCCTTCTTACATCTTTGTTTGCATTACCCAGTATTGGATTATCATCATCATCATCACCATTTATTTATATAGCGCCACTAACTCCGCAGCGCTGTACAGAACTCACTCACTTCAGTCCCTGCCCCATTGGGGCTTACAGTCTAAATTCCCTAACACACACACACAGACACAGACACAGACAGACAGACTAGGGTCAATTTTTAGCAGCCAATTAACCTACCAGTATGTTTTTGGAGTGTGGGAGGAAACCAGAGCACCCGGAGGAAACCCACGCAAACTCCTCACAGATAAGGCCATGGTCGGGAATTGAACTCATGACCCCAGTGCTGTAAGGCAGAAGTGCTAACCACTATGCCACCGTGCTGCCCCGTGCTATGTTTGTCCCCAATTGTAAAAGCGTTACGGAATTCGCTGCCGCTATATAAATAAATGTTGAAAATGATGATGATATGTACAAAGATAATGCATGTTATATGCACACAGCTCAAACCTCTCTGTCCTTAATAATGTACAGTCATAGCCAAAAGTTTTGAGAATGACATAGGTATTGGTTTTCCCAATGTTTGCTGCTTCAGTGTTTTTAGACCTTTTTGTCAGATGTTGCTATGCTATACTGAAATAAAATTACCAGCATTTTAATAGTGTCAAATGCTTTTATTGACAATTACATTGAGTTTATGCAAATAGTCAATATTTGCAGTGTTGACCCTTCTTTTTGAAGACCTCTGCCATTCGCCCTGGCATGCTGTTTATTTACTTCAGGGACACATACTGACTGATGGCCACCCATTCTTGCCTAATCAATACTTGGGAGTTTGTCAGAATTTGTGGGGATTTGTTTGTCCACCCGCCTCTTGAGGATTGACCACAAGTTTGGCAATGGGATTAAGGTCTCGGGAGTTTTCTGGCAATTTACCCAAAATTTTGATGTTTTGATCCCTGGGCCACTTAGATATCACTTTTGCCTTACTTTCCTGGAGAGGAGTGACTTCTTTTCTGGCCTTCTAGACATCAGGCCATACTCCAAAAGTCTTCGCCTCACTGTGCGTGCAGATGCACTCACCTGCCTGCTGCCATTCCTGACCAAGTTCTTCACTGGTGGTGCCCCGATCCCGCAGTTGAATCACTTTAGGAGACGGTCCTGGTGCTTGCTGGATGTTCTTGGGTGCCCTGAAGTCTACTTCCCAACTATTAAACCTCTCTCCTTGAAGTTCTGGATGATCCCATAAATGGTTGATTTAGGTGCAATCTTTCTAGCAGCAATATCCTTGCCTATGAAGCCCTTTTTGTGCAAAGCAATGATGACTGTTCATGTTTCCTTGCAGGTAACCATGGTTAATAAAGGAAGAACGATGGGCAGCACAGTGGCTTAGTGCTTAGCACTCCTGCCTCACAGCACTGGGGTCATGAGTTCAGTTCCCGACCATGGCCTTATCTGTGTGGAGTTTGCATGGGTTTTCTCCCACACTCCAAAAACATACTGGCAGGTTAATTGGCTGCTATTAAATTGCCCTTAGTTTCTCTCGGTCGGCGCTATATAAATAGATGATGATGATAAAGAACAATTATTTCAAGCACCACCCTCCTTTTAAAGCTTCCAGTCTGTTATTCTAACTCAAACAGCATGACAGAGTGATCCCCAGCCTTATCCTCTTCAACACTGTAACCTGTGTTAACGAGAGAATCACTGACCTGATGTCAGCTGGTCCTTTTGCGGCTGGGCTGAAATGCAGTGGAAATGTTGTTTTTGGGATAAAGTTCATTATCATTGCAAAGAGGGACTTTGAAATTAATTGCAATTCTCTGATCACTCTTCATGACATTCTGGAGTCTATGAAAATTGCCATCATAAAAATTGAGGTGGCAGACTTTGTGAAACGCAATATTTGTGTCAATCTCAAAACTTTTGGCTATGACTGTACTTTATCTGATCTTTCACAGGTGGAATAATATCCTATCCTCACCATAAGGCAATGTCAATGGTGTAGGAGCAATATCAGTATGTCGCACTCCGAGCCCGTGATCTGGTCCCGGCATACTTACCTTTTCTACGCAAGACTGTTTGCCGGCGCTGAGTGCTGCTATCCTCAGGTGGCACCTGCCATCTTGGCTTCGGGTCTGCACATGCATAGACTCTTTTATAACCTCTCTCCCCTTCCATTTTTGGTTTCTCCTTCTCAGGATATTTAAGGCACCTGACACTGCAGTCAGGTGCCCGTTCTTTGTGTCTATCTCCTTAGGAAGTGCAAGACGTGGGTCCTAGTGCTCCTTAGCATTTACCTATACTGTTACCTGTTGGCTGTGTACCATGTTCTCCACAGACTATCACTTTCTGTATGCAGCTTGCTGTTCCAGTGACTCTTGAGTTTGCTGTTAAGTGGAACTCCTTCACAGATTGTCTCCTTTTCTTCTACAGCTTGTTGTATAGTGAAACTCCTCCGCAGACTATCACCTCCTGTGTGCAGTTTGTTGTTCCAGTGACTCTTCAGTTTGCTTTTCAGTGAACAGATTACCACCTCCTCGTATTCTGTCTCCTGTCTGCTGGGGTCCTCTCTGCCAACTGACACCTCCTGCAATCTGCTCACTCTTCCAGTGATCTCTCGGTGAGCTGTTCAGTGGTACCCTTCAGCAGCCTGTCACCTAATCCTTCATTCTCCTAATGGGACTAGTCTAGTACTCACTCAGAGGGCCGCGACCTGTGAGGCAGAGGCCGCAAAGTCCATACCTATTTATGGGGATCCCTGGTGAAGATCCCCACAATGATCCAAATTTTAATTTTGACACAGTAGCTGGAAACTCAAACAATGGCAAAGAGACAGAAAAAGCAGCAGACACTTGGGACACACTTGGGAGTATATTTACTAAACTGCTGATTTTGCCTATAGCAACCAATCAGATTCTACTTATCATTAATTTAGTACATTCTACAAAATGTCAGCTAGAATCTGATTGGTTGCTATAGGAAACATCTCCACGTTTTCAAACCTGCAGTTTAGTAAATATAGCCCTTAGACTCTCCATGGATCTCTGAGGTGAGTCCATACTCTCAATGTTCATATGGGCTAGTATCTGTTTTGTTCTGTTCCTCTGGGCTGGTATCTGACTTTTTTTCATCTCTGGGCTGGGTCTGGACTCACCCTGCTTTATTGGCAGGTTGCACAGGACCCTTGTGTTATGGACAATATTAGAAGGGATTATAAGCCACATCACAAGGCGTTAACCTATAGCAGCTTCCTTTCAAAGGAGCACAATATGTTGCAAAATTACTTGGTCTCCCCCAAGTCTTAACTCATGGTAGTAACAGTTTATAAAATACAATGTTGCCAGCAGGGTGGATAAGATATGAAAGGAGGTAGCAGTCTCTGGTTAGAGCAGCAGTCCAAAAAAATTTAAGGTCAGGACAAGACAAAAAGCAAGCTGATGTCAGAGAATGGACTATGGGGTATATTTATTAAACTGCGGGTTTGAAAAAGTGGAGATGTTGCCTATAGCAACCAATCAGATTCTAGTTATCATTTATTTAGTACATTCTACAAAATGGCAGCTAGAATCTAATTGGTTGCTATAGGCAACATCTCCATTTTTTTCAAATCCGCAGTTTAGTAAATACACCCCTATTTGTGAATGAAAGAAAGTAAGTGTGAAATTAAGTTTCTTAAATAAAGAGTAAAGCAAAACCAACAAGAGAGAGGCAGCTACCACTACTTGTAAGAAGACAGGCATACAACTGGCAGTTATGTCTACGACCCTTGAAGAATGTGAATCCTGAAAGAGACCACCCTGAAAAGAACATGAAAGTAGTCTGATTGCAGCAGAGACAGTACAAAAATGTAGTGTTTTGATCCAAGAACATATGGTAAATACAAATATTAGGAGAATGCATACATGGACATTAGAGCTAAGTAGAGTGTGCAGAGGAGAAAGTGGCTCATCAAGCACTGATATTGATAAGAACAGAATCTTTAATTGAATCTTTACATATGGGACTTGTTGAGTGAACATTAGAGAGTTATCATCAGCCCAAGAAATATAAAGAATGTGCAATATGTTGCAAAATTAAAGGATACTTTATAGGACTGCTGTGAAGGAAAAGAGAAATCCCTTGCCTCAGTTTAACAGCGAGTGGATAAAAGACAGAGATGCTGAGAAAAATATGTTGAAGGGGATGGCAATTAGAAATACTTAGCTTTGTGATGAAATGGAGGTAATAAACAGCTCTAAGGAGGAGACAGTGCTAAAGTATGAAGAATGAGATATCAAGAACCTGGTGGGCTTGTTGGTGCCAAGTTTCAGAAAAATGGTTATTTGTCAATACATTTAACATTTACAGGTAATTCTGATTGGGGGGAGTGTTCAAACGAAAGTGTCAAGGAAACATGTAATGAGACGGACCAAGCTTATCTGTCCAGGTCCAGAAATCACTGCAGGAGGACACCTCTGGGTATGACAGCTTGTGTGAGGAAATGCAGAAGAAGTTAGGCAAGTAAGCCTACTAACCATTGTTACTATTTATTCAAAGACAAAGGGCATGATTCATTAAGAAATTTAAATGCCGTTTTGTGTCCTATTTTGCATGAAATTGCTCTGCACATGCCCAGAAATTAAGTATATGCCAGAGAATACAAGTGTATGCCATTCATCTTCGAGTGCAAAGGACAGTTTTCAATTTCATGGGTGGAACGAGGTGGGGAATGTTCAGTTAGGGAATGCCAATCTCGAGCACATGCAGCAATGTTTGATTCACGCTTTGGGCATCTTGGGTATGTGTTTTTCTGCTGTATCACTAATTTTTTCAGTGGAAAACGTTAATAATCGCTTTTTCTCTGGTTGTGGATGAGGTATAGAGACGGCAGTTACCATAAATTAAATAACTGCAAGGCAGCAAGCCAAAACAGAGAAAGTCGGCACAACAGAACGAAGAAAAAAAGTTTCACAACCCAATGGGGAAATCATGCAAAAAAGTAGGTTTTATTTTTAATTTGTCAAGGTGTTAAGGAAAACAAAGGATTTGCTGGTACAATAGTTCCAGTTAATAAAAGAGGATCAGAGAAATACAGAGAGAGAGGAGACATAGCAGTGACACTTTGTAAACTTAAGAAATACAAAAGAATGTGGAAGACTCTGTCATGAAAAATATTGTACTCCCTGACTTGATTCCGTTAAGCATTGGGATATGTGGCAAAGTGACTGACTTACCATGTACTTACCATGGTATACTTACCATTTCAATCACAGCTATCAGACCAGGGTGTGGCTGGATTGAGGCCTTGGACACAGGCCAAACAGAGCACCTGTTCTAATCTCCTATATCTATTGGAGCTGGGTTGTGTCAGGCTCAAGAAGATTAAGGCATTATTTGATACCTGTCAATCTGATCAGAGCTCGGGTAGGAGCTTAAAAATTATAAGACTTGTACTTTGTGTGCGTGTTTATGTACTGTATGTATGTATACAGGGCTGCCATCAGAAACTGCAAGGCTCAGTACTAATTAATCTGGCAGGGCCCACCTCCCCATACATACCCCCTCCCATTTCAACGTACATGTGCTCCCTTCCTCTTCTCTGTACATGTGCCCCTTCCCCATGACACTAAATGATCTGCTCTCCTCTCACCATCCCATCACAGAAAATGTTCCCCTCTCCCCTCCATCCCAACACAGTAAATATCCCCCCCCCAATCACAGTAAATGTTTCCCTCTCCCCTTCATCCCATCACAGTAAATTTTCCCCTCTCTCTCATCCAATCACAGTAAATGTTCCCCTTCCCTCCAATCACAGTAAATTTTCCCTTCTCCCCCAATCACAGTAAATATTCCCCTAATCGCAGTAAATGTTCCACTCTCCCCCTATCCCAACAAAGTAAATGTTCCCCTCTCTTCCATCCCATCACAGTAAATGTTCCTCTTTCCCCCCATCCCATCATAGTAAATGTTCCTCTCTCCCCCCTATCCTATCATAGTAAATGTTCTGCTTCCCCATTCCATTACAGTAAATGTTCCGCTCTCCCCCCATCCCAACACAGTAAATGTTCCCGTTTCCACCCCAATCACAGTAGGGTGCGGGTTCATTATTCTGACACATTTAATAGCATCAAGCAGGAGATAGACAAAACAACTCCGATTACAGAAACCTCGACATGGTTTAAAGGGCAGACTTACATTAAAAAAGACAGAGCACATTTCCGAACACAGTGGAATGCAGACTGGTATAAATTGCAAACATAATGCATGCCAGCACTTCACTTTAACGTCACTAAACAGAGCGACATTGAGAATTCGAAATTTAAAACGCAATGGCAGGACCCGGAGCCAAACCCTATCCCTAACCCTTAGATTCAATTGTCCGGTTGCTGGGTCTGTTTAGTAAAGTCAAAGTGAAGAGCTGGCATTTGTACCTGCCTTACCCCCCCTAATGGCGGCTCTGTATGTATGTATGTATGTATGTACGTACGGACAGCATATATATATATATATATATATATATATATATATATATATATATATATATATATATATATATATATATATTAAGCATTTCACACTTGTGCTGGTCCTACATCAATATTGGATTTCATTTTTTACATGTATTATTAAAATTGAAAGCAAATGCATATCATCATTTCTCTAGGCACCAAGCTCTTTAAAGACTTCTTTACTTTCCAGAGTTTCCAAAGGGGAATAAACACTGGTGGCAGTGTGCATTGATCAAAGTTTTATATAGTGTTAATTCCTCTGCACAGCGCTCCAAATAAACTCCACCTCAATTAAAATAAAATTTTAGTTGAAATAATAATAATAATAATAATAATTACAATATTATTATTATTATTATTAATAATAATAATAATAATAATAATAATAATAATAATAATAATAATAATCATAACACAAACTTGACTACTGAAACTACAACTAATGTTAATTATAGCTTATTTTGGTGAATTTATTATTTAAACTCTGCAGAAACATAGGTAGGAAATATGATTTGTGATTCATTGCAGAGACAACTATAACATCTTGAGACTGATTAAATTCGACCTACTTCAAAATAGCTTCATTTAGAAATAGCAATCCATGCATACAAATATCACATTTGGTTGAATATACTTTTTAGTACCTTTTTTTATTATTTTGCAAAAGGACACCTTTAATTAATTCATTAATTAATGAATGCACCTGTTTTAAAACAAACCTGTTTAAATAATAAAAAACAAAACAAATATGTTAACTTAGCTGGAATAGGCTGTATTAGGGAAAGGTCACAGAAGTTGAATTTATTTTCAGAGTGCATTACTGTTATCGAACCTGATTGAAAATTTAGGACAAAAAAGGTCCTGCCCTTTATAGTGAATCAATCCATCTAAATCTTCATTACAAATAAATTCAGAAATTGCTCCTGATTTCAACAATTTTTTGGGAGTTAAAAAATTCATAGTTTAATCAAATCCATTTCATTCAAACAAAAGATACAAAAGCCAAAAAAAAAAAGAATTCAGTCACAAAACAACAGCTAACATCTATTAATGTACTGTATAGTCCATTTCAGAGTCAGTCTCTACTTGCTTCATGAGGGCACAAGTATATAAAGAGAAGGGGTTGTCCAAATGCAGACAGACACTTTAGTTCAGACTATGAATTGCCTACAATTTTAGATCATACTTACCAACTTCTTGAAGACTTGCTCCGGAAGCCTGAAAGGGGGAGGTGGGTGTGATGGGGGCGGGGCTCCAAAATGTGTGTCATTTTGGCCCCGCCCCATGATGTAATGACGCAAACACGTCATTTGACAGTAGGGGGCGGAGCCAAACGCTGCGATTCCCGGTGAATCGCTGCGTTTTGGACCTAATTCTGCCCACTTCACTAGGAAGTGGGCAGAATTATGCTAGATGTGAGAGATTTCCACACTCTCCCGGGAGTCCGTGAGACTCTCGCAAAATGCAGGAGTCTCTCGGACATTCCGGTAGAGTTGGCAAGTATGTTTTAGATTAAGCAAAACAAATACAACTTCTGCGCTCCAAAAAAATTAATTAATAAAATATTTGTAGATATGCAATCAGATATCAGTCGCTAACCTAAATGAAAATAATGTATGATGATTATATAAAGTAATATGGGATGCGCCACGATAATGTTGCAACAATATACATACACAAAGATGGCGGACTGCGTTATAAACCAATTTATTTCATAAAATATTCAAAAATCATGTATAAAAAAGTTGATAACAGTAAAGTATTCTATGCCAATTGTAACTATAATAATATGATTTAAGTGGAATATGAGACTATAAAACACTCAAACTTCTAGGGACTTAGGGCTAGATTTACTAAGCGGCGGGTTTGAAAAAGTGGAGATGTTGCCTATGGCAACCAATCAGATTCTAGCTTTCATTTATTTAATGCATTATACAAAATGACTGCTAGAATCTGATTGGTTGCCATAGGCAACATCTCCACTTATTCAAACCCGCAGTTTAGTAAATATACCCCTTAGTGTCTGCCCAGTACACAAGAATATAGACATATATGTCCTAATAGAATGAGTATATTCAGTAAATATCAATGTATCCGGATAGTAGATAAAAATGATATAATTGAGAGGTAACAAATGGGTTATATAAAAGATATTGCAATCTCGCCCACTGTTGTCTCTCTATTCCATGATCTGATAAGACGTCTGTGTAAATGAGCTCAATAAAAAATGGGGTAAGAGAATGCAGACACTGTGTGTCTCTTACTGCGGAAACCATGTATTTCTTTCCCTCTTTTGATGATCTCAAAGTACGCTGTCTCAAATGCTGAAATAGCGATGTGTTGTAATGTCTTTCACTGTTAATATTCTACTCTACAGTCCAATAGGGCATCTGCACAACAAACTTTGTGAAATAATGAATTGAAGAGATGGAGTCACTATATGGCTCTTGTTCCAACGATGACGTATTATTCCTCCTGAGATAATATTAATATGCGTCTTTTCGGATATTGCTTTCAAACGACATATTTCAAACGAAATGTTTAAATGACACTATGTGTCTAGTGCTCCAATACATTGGCGCATTGGATAGTGGTATTCGCAAGTTGTCCAGGATATAATCCTACATAAGTGTGCAGCTGAGTCTGGATATGGAGATTCTTATCAAATGAAAAGAGCGCTCAATACAGTTTGAGATGTGCTTGTATACAGAGGGTCAGAAGTAATGCCTTAATGGAACAAAGGCTAATAAATCGTAGTACACCGATATTAATTTTTATTTAGTTTATAAGTCCAAGAAGAAATGAGTATGTCTCTGACACTTCAGAGGAGAGTGGTGTAGACACCAGTGGTGATATACAATTGGCCGGCAGTGGACCAAAGGGTGGGTACCCAGAGACATGTCCTATGCATGACCATAATCGTCCTGCTGGCAGTGGTGTTTTAAACACAGAAGGTCTAAACACTATCTAAAAACAGTGATGGCTCCAGAGTGTAAAACAAAATGCAGTACTGCCTGTGCTGTTAGAAGCCCCTCTCAAAAGTAGCTCGGCATATAGAGCATGTTCACCGTAATGAGACTGAAGTAGCCTGGGCCATGATATTCCCCAATCACTAGAAAGGAAGGTGCATGCTATTGGCACATCTGCACAATAGGGGAAACTCTTCAGGGTATGGTACGATATGGTGACAGTGAATCTGTCAACAGTCCTACTGTTGAAATTGATAGTAATAATGTCGCAATGTGTCAGTCACAATTTCAGCATTTAAAAGGCAATGCCAGTGGAATTTTTTGGGGAGAAAATCATGGACCATTAGAATAATTTTATTAGGTACTTTTTTTTGAAAGAACATGGACCATCTGAATAATTTTGTTATGTTTTTTTGAGGGGAAAACAGTGGACCATTGGAATAATTTTATAAGGTACTGTTTTTCGTGACAACCACGGACCATTGGAATGATTACTGAAGAAGAACAAGGAATTTGGTGAGTATTTCTGTTGTTTTTGATTGCTTTACAATAAGATTATTTGGGATACGAGGTGTATGGTCTATTTAAATTTTGTCTTGGCGCACTACAGGTCACAGCAGGCCTGGTGCATACCCATGGCTTCTAGTACTACAAGCATCAGCATGCCCAATCTGTTAATAACAGCCTGAACCTGAAAATGGTGTCTTTATTATACAGTTATATTTTATTACCCCACACCCACCGACCCAGAGGTGTGGGAAGAGTCCTAGTGTATTCAGCATGGGACTGGGTACCCCTAGGGAGGTCCGCTTTGGGTTCCCCTGCCATAGTGCCACCAGATCTGGCTGGCAGAGTCTAGTGCTGATTTTAGTAAAATCTGGGTAATCCCACGCTTTTTGTCCCCTCAATTTTAATAGTACCTGCCTAGGTTGGCAGCACTAGGGTGAATGTGTTTGGGGGGGTTAATATTTATGTTTGTTTTATTTTTTTTAATTTAATTTTTTTGTGCCGGACCCCCCGGCTGTATTGCCAACATGTCCAGTGGCTGGCATTGCCCTTTGAATGTTACTGTCGTCATTACTACTATTGACAGTCACAATGTCAAAATTTAAGCATAGTGACAAAATGAATCTTTCAACATATTTGCACTGTCTACAGTTTCACCGTTGGAAATATGACTATATTCCCTTTACCAAACAGGGCCACATCATTCCAGCAACAGAGCTTAAAACACGAGCAGCAGGGAGTCAAAAGCACAGGAAAGGAGGGAGCGCAGTAGTCTGCAACTGACATTATTCAGGGGGTTTCAAAGAAATATATTGCACACAGGCCCACTAAATTCATAAAACTCCCCTGATACAGAACCATTTAAAACTCTGTAACAGGTTTTAAACTAAACCAAGATATACATTGTAACAATGTGTTATCTAATGTATACTTACATTCTAATGTTCATCAGAGAAGATGTTTTTTTTTGACATGTGGCGCAGAAGGAAGGTTAAGTGAAAACTTCCCCACTAACCAAATGTTCCTTGAAGTCACAAGAGATTTTTAAAACCTAGACACTAATATGTCCCGTAATTAAGAAATAATGGGCTTTCCAAAGTGATTTATTTCCATAGATTTAATGTCAGTGCTGAAAAGCTCCAATTTAAATTGTTGCAGACCTCTAGTGTAACAGTGTGATAAATCACCTTTGAGACCACTATGAATAAACACTGTAGAGAAGACTTAACTGCTATTCACTTCTCACAGAAAAGAGACAAAATAAAAGATTTTCTGTTCTGTTATACTCTGAATTTCTAAAATGTACATTAACATTGATTCCATGCAGAGATTTTGTTGACCACAAAGAAATGTTGTAGTTTACAATATGTATTTCTGTTGATGAAATTGCTTTGGTATTATTCAAAATAATAACACATACAATTATATTTTCTAGAAAATTGTGCTTATGAATTTTTTTTCTCTCTCAGTGCAATTTAACGCAAAGTGTCAGCAAATCGTACCCTGTGAGTAATTTACTGTTATCTAGTAGAAGTGCTAAGACTGTAAGCTTAGTTCATCAGCAAAGCGAGTTTTTCATTTTTGAATAATGTTATAGAGAATGTAAACTTTATAAATATTGTTGTTAATTCATTATTAAACAGTTATGCATTTTATCTGTTTTTGTTTTTTTTTTAAAAAAATGCAATGGTAATAAGCCATAAATATAGACAGCTCCAAAACTCCTCCAAATAACCCATATTGTTATGGGTTATACAGCAAAATAAGAAGTACCTGCACAAATTGGGCCTCATTGAGGAACAAAAATCTACTTTGTTTTACTTTGTATGTAAGAACCCATATACCTGGAGAGGCAGATCAGGAGCCTACAATTGCAATTCCTTTACAGTAATGTTATGCACTCATAAGTGGGTCTATTTATAAATGAAACAAATTAAAACAACCTAGCAATCCCCCTCCCCCCCCCCCCAAAGTGTAAGCAGCCCCATGTAGCCTATGAATTAACTACACTGTATAAATCAAGTTCATTCGTAGTCCATGAGGGCTACACACGAATAGCCATTTGAGCGGTTTTCAGCCATAGACAAGATGCTTTGATTGGCTACTCATGGAAAGGCTGTTTGCTTTCATTTGCATTTCAGATCTGCTAAGAGCATGCTCTGTGTTGCCTAACAGGGTTTTTCCCACACACTATACTAGTGTGTGGAAGGAGGTAAGCTCATGTGAGCTTACATCCCTTTAGGATGTAAGCTCCTGTCTCCTCACCTGTTCTTCTGCTCCGTGCTTATTGCAGCAGCCTGCCTGTAGTTTCTGAAGTATTGGTATTTTTTGTTTATTGTTCTGTACTGTTTCACCCTGTATAGTCTTCTGTTTGTACTGTGTACGGCGCTGCGGAAGTCTTGTGGCGCCTAACAAATAAATGATAATAATAATAATAATAGTGATATTGTGACTTTTCACATTACCCGACTCCCAACATCCAGGGGGGTTGGGAAGAGCCTCAGGGTTATTCAACACAGGGCCACAATTGTCTTGCAGGCCTGATTACCCTTGGGCATTCAGCTCTTTCCTGCCCATGCTGAGGCTGGAGCTCATTATAAGAGGGAGATCCCACACTATTTGTCTCCCTATTATAGTATGACCAGCCAGTCTACAGTAGCCTTTTACTGGGGCTAGCTTTGCGGTGGACCCCACAGTGTATTTCCTCCCACATTAGTAGTAACCAGTCCAGATTATAAGCAGTGGTGCTGGCTACACATTGTTGGGGGTCATTTCTTTTACATGTATTCTTTCATTTATTATTTTTACTTAAATACCTGTCATCATTATCAAGTTAATGACCATGACTTATATATTTTTGGTGCAGTTACATCAAGATATGCTCAAAATGCGTTTTCATTCACCACATAATTACATAGGGTTTGACTTGCACGAATCTTAGAATATGTGCAATTCAAAATACACATTTTCATGTTTAGGCCACAAAATTGAAGCCTATTCTAATAGAGGTCCTTTATGTTTGCAAGAATGAAGAGCAAAAAACATGGAACAAGAAACATGGAAGCTGTAGAAAATGAATGAAACCTTGCTCCAATCTTTATCCAACACTGTACCTGTAGAAGAAGTAGACAAAGCCATATAGAATTTTGTGAATGATAAAGCACTCACTGTAAAGTGCTGCATAATATATTAGTGCTATATAAATGCAAGTTAATAATTTATAATAATGCTTTACTTCTAATCACTTCCATGGACCTTACTGAAACAGATTATACACCTTTGTATGACCTCTCTTAATTGGGCTCACTATGTACCCCTTTTCTGGTGTTCCCCCTGAGACACCCACTGTTATCAGATTTCAGCTACTAAATGCTAAAACTGAGAGAGCAGAGAGCTGTCAGGCAAGATCTGTTCAGGAAATTTATACTCCTGCTCAGTATGTAAATAGTAAATGAGGATTCTAAACATACAAGAGCAGTTACTGATCGTTTTGGGAGCTATGCTCAGGACACCCCTGTCCTAGCTGCTTTAGGATGCATCTTGTAGCACTGACAGCTCTCTTCTAGCTGTGAGACTCTTAATGGGTTTGGGGGGAGTATAATTCTGTTTTTGAAGGTAAATATGCCCAATTTGCATCTCTGCAAATATTGTTCAGGGCAGCACCAATTCATAGCCACTCATTCTTTGCATTAATCTTTTTTGTGTGTTTATGTGTTTTATATAGTTATAGTTTAGTATTTGCTGTTTCTACTTTTGCGAAAAGAAAAAGCAGGGTGTATTGGCACATTCTGTTTCCCACAATGCATGTCTCTATATTTATATGTTTTATGGTTATCAATTAAACACAAATATCCTTTAATAAAAAATACTGTGTGCACTACAGCAAATAGATGACGTGCTAAACACATATTTTTACAAGATTGTAAGACGGGAGTGGTGAAAAAAATATTATATGCACCAATTTCTGTAAAAGTATAATGGCTATATTCTTATTTTAACACAATATATTACATATAGTTTACAGTTCCATATCCATATGTTAAAAAGGTCAGTATATCTAAAAAGGTGTTGAAATGTAAAAACAATGAAAGACTGTATTGCAGTTTAGTATGTTATAATCTCGTTTCTACTTGTTGCAGAATATTGTTTTTTCATATTCAATGTAATGTTACACACACAGCAAATTTTTTAAATATGGCGCACTTATTATCCTTATTTTGCACGGTAGAGGTAGGGGATGGGAATTGGGTTTTTCATTGTTTATTTATTTTTATGACTGTCTGCATTTCCACAGATTTAGGTGATAACTGACTATTTTTTCAATAACGATTCCACTTGGAACACTGAATACACATTCAGACAATACACTGGAAAATAGTCTAATAATAATAATTCAGAACACGGATCAATCTGCCAATTTTCCAGAGGATCACAATATGGTTTCTGTATAGCAATTCATTTTCTGTCCATAACTTGCACTTGCTTTACATCTCCCTTTTCCAAGTAATTTTAAAATTAAAATTTTTGCTTGTTTGATAAAAGCTTTCCTTTTTCCTTGGAAGGCAGTTTTAGTGATGGTTTGCTGGATTCCATTAATGCTTTTAATACTAGAGAAGCTAGATTGTTGTAAACACAATGATTCATTTTCCCTTGACATATGTCTTTCTTGTTAGGTGGTTGCGTACTTATCAGATGCTCTTGGTGGGCTGGCAATATTATTACAGCTCATTTGTCTGCTGAATGGGAACTACATCTCGTTACATGGCTTTTTTCCTCTTCATCATCACCACTTGGCACAACCTTGCAATCACTCTCTGGAGGTTAGTTGTCATTTGTAATGTAATTTAATTTTGTGATGCATTGTTACCAGTAGCAACTAGCATGGATTGCTTTTTCATAGTGCTGTTACAGCCGACAAATGTTTTCCTCTAATTATATTTTTTGGATTCAAAATAAGTTGGATAAGGAAGAATCCGTTAAAACTTTTCTTTGTTTCATTTCCACTGACACTAGCATTGCTTTTTTTTTCTTGTAGAATATAGCTAGTGATATGATATTATATGAGGACATTTGCCATTTTTTGCCTGTATGAGATTTAGGTTTATCACTTGCTGGTAAAATTTTGCATCTTCACTTGTCCACAGTTGAGAATGGAACAATAATAAATGTAAAGCCATCTGAGGATGGCTATCCCATTACAACATTACTATTCATGATCCCCATTCTCCAACTGCTGCCACTTTTCATCATACAACTTGTCATTCTCTATAAAGTAATTGATAGTCAATAAAATTCAATTGGATATTGGGGTGGACAGACTGACTAGTGATTTTTATAGTATCAATTCTGTTTTTACACTAGTCAGTGTGTTTTAACAAATACACCAGTTTATATTGCAATGTATTGGCTGAGTATCTTTATTTTTACACCTATAAAGCTTATTTTGCTAATGGCAAATACGGAAAAATAGGTTTTTGACATGTAGCAATGGGAACCAGTACATTTAATTAATGCGTAACAAGAGAACTAGGGGCTGATGCAGAGTTGGTTGCAAAAAAGGAATAAATTACTCATAATAAAAGAGAACGGAAAAATGGAAATTTTCGGAACAAATGAAGAGCCATAAAACCCTTTAGATTCATCGTCCTCTCTTTCAGCAGCAGATGTACCTGGTTTATGACAATTCCTCATCATCATCATCATCATCAGTGCGTATTTGTACCTGACCTATAGCAGGGGCAAAATATACACCTCCTAACAGGCATTTATGTGTGTTTCTGAAACACTGCATGAGCCACATTTGCGTAAAAATATATTTGCGGTACTCGGCCAACATTAGAACACCCCTCCCTTTTCCTGTCCTGCCTCTCCCTCTGCATAAGTGGCAGAATCGAGCAAGTCTGCATAGTCGCACATGCCTTCACCCACTTCTGGGTAGGCACTTTCACACCAGATATGTTAAGAAAACTGGCATTCATCCTACTCTGCATCATCCACCTAGTGTGTAGAGCGGGACACGTGGAAGGAAATTTCAGTGTTTGATGTCTGAGGGAGAAATACCAATAATGTATGACAACCATAAGTAGAGTCACTATGCTGTGGGAGTTCCATCCATGACTGAGCCCCATCTGTTTTACCTGCACTTGACCATGACAGGTAATTTGTAACCTATATCTAATGGCAAGCTAGATTGCAAAGTTTTAGCTAAGTTTCTTTCCCTTTTAATACTCACTTTTCTTCCTCGCTTTCGAAATTGCAAACTGGAAATTCTTTACCTATGAATCTCTCACTGAAAAATAGATATTTTTTTTAAAGTTGCACCTAGTAAAAAGTGGCAGTGCAGTCCCCACCCACTTAGTCAAAGCTGCTACATGCTGCAGCTTGTGTGTGCTGGGTTAAGGAAAGTAAGGCAAACAAATGAGTAAGTTTTCTCCTGGATAAAACCATGTTACAATGCAAGGGGTGCAAATTAGTTTATTATTTTGCACATAAGATAAATACTGGTTGATTTTTCATGTAGCACACAAATACTTGATAGCTTTATTTGTACACTGAAATGTAAAGTTGATCTAGAACATGTCTTACCTATAAATCTGCCATCACATTTTAAATTTGCCTCCCCCTCCAGTGCAACACAGTTTTGCCAAAGTGCAATGTTACTCCTATTTTTTTGCTTTACTTTCCTTAATGAATCAGGCCCACTGTGGTTTTTTTTTTTAAATGCATGTAAATTGGGCATGCACACGTTCGTATTCAACAAGGAGTGAATGTAAAGATGAATCTGTTGTTGAATATGGGCCTAGGTGCGCTTTGCTGTTAAAGCAATACACCACTGGATACATCTAATATATGAAATATAAAGTCCCAACAGAGTGCACAGAAAACTAAACTTTTAAGTAAAGCAAAAAAAATGAGTAACTTTGCACCTTGGCAATATGATGTTGAATTGGAGGGGGAAGCAATTTAAAATGTGATGGCAGATTTATAATTGGGGTAAGGCATGTTCTAGATCAACTAAATTTCAGTGTACAAATAAAGCTATCAAGTATTTGTGTGTTACATGAAAAAACAGCCAGTATTTACCTTCTGTGCAAAATAATAAACTAATTTGCACCCCTTGCATTGCAACATGGTTTTGTCCAGGAGAAAACTTACTTATTTTTTTGCCTTACTTTCCTTAATGAATCAGGTCCTTAATGTCACCTGTTAATAATATAGTCAATATTGACAAATCATAAAAAAGGTGGGGTTTTTTTTGCTTTTTTTACCCACATAAAATACATTTATGAGGATGTTATGAATGTCTACTTTACATAAAATGCATTTTTACAATCACTCCTGATTGCAAACACATGTTCTAACATGCATACGCGACCATCATCACTAACAATCTGCACTTACACCCGACATGTATCTGATGCAAGTGATACGACTGAAAAACATATCCCTTTGAGATACCCAAAGCTTGAACTGGACGTAACTGCATGTGCTTTAGATTGTCATGCCCTTATTGCACATTGACTATGTCGAATCTATATCAGATTGTTCACCTGTAAATGTCAGATTATCAGTTATGAGCTCATCAGCTGGAGAGAATTAAATACACTGCATGGTTTGAGTGTACAAATAAAACTCTGCTTTATTAGTTACAAGTTCCTATCTATATAGCAAAAATCACGTATTGCAGAAAACTACGCCCCAAAAGGTTTTAACCACTCATGTTCCCTTCACACAGATGTTAGTATATTCTCTCATTATCCACACTAGAACTCCCCAGGAGGGGGGGCTGGCTTATCTCCTGTCTGGTATGTCCAAGGTTATAAGCTTAGCCTTGCAAATAATGAATTACTCCTACAAAACAGGTGCAACTAATTGTATTTAAGCTATAACAGAACAAAATGGCTTTAAGGCAACAAGATGGCGTCAGCTTAGCAAAATCACATTTCTCAACTATGTGCATACACCCATTCCCGCCACTGAAATTGTAGGCAGTAGAAAGGATCTTTTGCACTTGAAGATGAATTGGACGTTGCTGTGTTCACTGGTATATGGTCCGCTTCAAGGCATGCGCATAGTGATTTTACACAAAATACGGCACATAATGGATGAATCAGGCCCACAAGCTGTAATCTCTCCTTTACAGCTTGTCGTCACAATGCTACCCCCTTCTGCTCTCTCCCACACCATTTTCAACTGGGTTTGGAAACGGTCTCCAGTTATTGTAGGTGGTAGAAAGTCTGAACCAAGTTTGAAGATTCTGTAATTTTCGTGTTTAAATGTATAGAATTTGCCAAAATAGTAGGTTTATTAATGTTGAATGAGTACTAGACTATGGTTTCATTGATTATAATTGGATTTTATTATTGAAATTTCAAATTGTTCCAAGTACATTAAGTACCTAGTTAGCAAATCAAAATGAAAGTGAATATGACCAGCTCCATGTATTATATATTTTACTCCTTTGCAAATGCATTTTCAATCAGCAGCAAATAGATTAAAGTAGTCCTTACATTATTTAGGTGTATTGATCTCCTTTTACAATTCATGCAAATAACAGGGCATAATTTGTAAATAGTAGCTCAGACAACTACCATGAACAAGACTTTGGTGCCACTATCTACCATAGGAAAGCAGCTATTATCTAGTATCTCGCTTTATACATGTCTGTTACTATCTTTTTCTGTAGTATTTGTAAAAGCTTTTTCTATATACTGTATATTGGTATAATCCATGAACCCAAACTAAACTCTCAGGTAATAAAATTTCATTTTTATTACAGGAGTTCTACAAAGCTTTTTATTCTATATAATATACATGTTATATTTTAGCATGCCCTATGTTTAACATGAGCACTGGGACCATGTGTGTAATAACAGGGTAGCAGGGGTCAGCTGCTGGACCCCTTCTAGCTATCACCAATGCTACTCCGGACACTTCCTTAGTAAGCTCCTTGCTTTGTGACAGCCAACACTACAAGTGATTCATTCTTCACTATGGTGTTCCCTTCCTGTTTGTGCAGAAAGGAAAGCCCAGAGTGGATGAAGCAGCACATTTAGGCAGGTAAGGTTATGATAAGGGACCTAGAAATTTTGATGACCCTGTCAAAATTTTGTTATGAGGTCCCCAAAGTTCTATTTATGCCCCTGACTGAGACAAAATTGAGAGAATTTCTCAATGTGGGAATGATCTTTTCTTTCAATGCCCAAGTATGTAGTGTATTGTCAGATGCTCATAGCCTCAAATGGTATCGCAAAGTTCATTGTGAGATTAATGTGTGTGCTTTAAAAGCACTAGGTTGAAAACTATATCTGTGCAGGACCTACCTAATAATGTGTTTGCACAGCTTACTATTGGTAATCTGGCCTAACAATGGTTCATGAGCAAAATAAAAATCTACCTATTTTGGGAAGGTAAGGGGGCATTGGTGCTGTCTGAATTCCAGGGGGTAAATGTATCATACCCCGCTTTTTTCATCTCGCGGGAGATCGGCATCTTCGCAGCTAAAACTTAAAGGGGCGATGGCTTGTAAAGGCAAGTTTGCCTTTACAAGCCATCGATCTCCCGCGAGATGAAAAAAACGGGGTATGATACATTTACCCCTAGGTGTTGTATGTATGGATTTATGTGTCTTTTTGAGTTGCAGAAGTCTGCTGTGCATTAGATCAAGTGTGCAGGATTCATTTGATGAAGACAACGTATGGGTTTTGGGGTTTAAAAAATATAGACTTTCCTTTTCTGAAATGTGTGTTCTGTCTATCTTATGCCCCTTGGATCAAGAAAAATCCTGTACTACCATGTAAAGTAATACCTTTAAAAATCTATCCTTGTAGTTGAGACATATTTTACATATGCATAACAACATTTTGTTTCATGTGATTTGGGCACCTAGGCTGGGACACAACTACAACTAGATCATTACACACATAGAATACCCCAATCCAGTCAGGAGCACACAATTGTTCCAGCACAAAAGTTGTCGAAGCTGTGCACTGCTGTAAACAAGCAGGTCCAAATTGTGCAAACTTGTTTATGACATTATGACAGGAAGAACTTAGATCATTAATCCATATCCAAACAAAGTTTATGTAAACACAGAATTTTTTACAGTTGGATAATAAACCGCTATGGTTCTATTTACTGTTACTCATCAATGATCCATATTTTAATTGTGTCCACAATGTAAATGAAACAAACCATAATGTCACATAATGACATAATGCATTGAGGTCAAATTGGACAGCTCTGAGTCTTGATGTAGCTTTGTTCATTGAGCAATGGTCTTCAACTAATTTATGATCCACTGAAAACGGCTCATTCACTAACCAGAGAACAAATCTTTGTCTAGCTTAAACTGTCTCATAAAAATAAAACATTGATTGGACCTATAATGCTCCACTTTAATTCCACTGCTTTTATTGCTTATTTTTTGGGGGGAAGCTATATCATACATAATAATACTTAACTATATGACTGGAAAACTATCTACCATCTGTTACAAGAGATGATTTGTGATTAAGAAACTGTTTATAAACACTATGAACCTTTGTGCACCAGACTCATTAGCATTTGTATTAAGTACAGTGTCGCATTTTCTCCAGCAAGAAGGTGAAACTCTATATAATGATATATGACACAATTATATTTTCACAGTACAGCTATGAATGCAATTTAATTCATGTCATTGCAACTAAATTATTTAGTGCTTTCTCCTAACAGCAAATTATTAACAGTGTAAATGAAATTTTCATTTCTGTCTTTATTATCTATCTAGCAAGAATTATTTTTACCTGTAATTAATTTAATGGCAAACACTGGACGAATGAAATTAATTAACTTTGTGTTATTTTGGAGGTAAATGAATGATTAATTTCTTCACAACAGGAGAGGGCTTTTATTAGTGTTCATGCCTAACCAGGAGAACGGTGTAAGAAGTTACTGTTATCGGGTTTTCACAGGATGGGCTGCAACATAAACAACTTCTTAAATAGCTTTTTTTTGCCTGTTTCGTTATAAACTGTCATTACTAACAAATGCATGAACCATAATGATAAATTATTTGCTTTAGAAAACACACACAAAAAAAACAAGAAAAGTTTCTCTTCTAATACTTTTGTACTGCTGGTATAATGCTTTACTTGTCATTTAGACTTATGAAGGCCTTGACCTAGGGAAGCACAGGTAATTCATTTTATTTAATTTACGTTTATTTTTTATGCTGCTTTACCTGTAACAGCCACCTGTTTAACCAGTCAAAACAATGGACAGTTGGTGTTGGAGGACAGTTCAAAAGAAATCAAACTCTGATGCTGTAGTACAAATGTTTCAATACCTACTGTTACACTTTACACCTTGACACATACAAGACTCTTTAGGATTTAATCTTTAGTTTAAGTTATGTTCAAAAGTGACACCAAATACACTTTTTTCTATAAAGACTTCCAAGATGTCATTGACATTGTTACTTATGCATAGTATGTAATAAGAAAACTAAAAAAGCAGGTAACTTGCATTATTGAGAAATCATATTACATTATAATGTCACAAAGTTTGTCACAAAATTAACTATTATATCATATAATGTGCATATATATTAACCATACCAAAATGTTGTTGTTGTTTTTTTAAGAAACATTTTGTCAAGTTATATTAATGTTATTTTTTCACTCATATCTTCTTACAGCATATAAGCTGCCTTCTACCTGAGAAGAGTGTGATTTTAGGTTATAGAGAGTTAACAATTCGAGTCGAGCAGAGGTTTTGTCACTTATGCCCGGGCTGAGAAATCATAGAAATCATCCAGAGGAGATTAGAAAAAGGCATTTTTTTCTTTTTGTCATAAATACATATTTGTACTATATTTTAACTAGTTTGGATTTTATGCTACACTCATCAATGAATGTAATGATATACATACACTATCTTTTGGACTATTTCACCTGTCAGTTCTTTTGTGGAATATTTGTCACAAACATTTAACTCTTTGTAATCCTTTTGGTTATTACAATCTTAAAGACAACCTGTTACCTAGAGATTAGTGTATTATAGATTGTACTATAGATTGTAAGCTTGTGAGCAGGGTTCTCTTACCTCTCTGTCTGTATGAATTACCCAGTATTGTCTTATCACTGTTTGTTACCAATTGTACAGCGCCACGGAATTTGCTGGCGCTATATAAATAAATGTTGATGATGATGATGATTAGTGCGGGTCATTAACACTTGGGAGGCAGGTGAGCTGTGACATATGAAAAAGATGACCTGAGAGAGGACATAGCTCAACCATAAACATATAAAACAGATTTCAGGTGAACATGATGGGATGGGGGGTAAAGATAAATTTTGTTACAATAAAATATGAATAGTGAACAATGTACTATCTAATAAAGATATAAAACACCCCCTACAGTGATATGTTATCTTTAAAATGAGTACTGTTTTTTTTTAAAAGAAACTTCTAAATAAATATCTCAAATGTTTATGTATAGTAGAATATTAAATATAACAAACATACTTTTTCTACCATGAAAACAAATGGTAAAGTTTACTCAGATCGCAACCACTTAGTGAACCAGACAACTGTCTAGAGAGTTAACATTTGAGGATTGTATAAAACACTGAATGAGTGACACCATGTAATTTTACGCTCTTTTAGTGTTTTTGTTTTCATGTGGGTACCGAAGTTCACGGGTGTCACTAAGGGGAGGCGGATGAATTCCAAAGATGGAACTAGAGATGGGGAGAATTTCAAAATGGAAATGACTGTGAAGGGAAATGAATTACATGGTGCAGGATCAGACTCACTTCCACAATGATATCTGCATATTTAATATTTGATCTTTCTCTCACTTTCATTTCGGGTATGATATTTCTCTTTCTATCTTTCCTGTCAGGCTGTTAGCTATGATGTATCCACAAAATTTTACTGTCATCTTGGAGACTTACTCTCCTAGCATTCTCTCTGCCTGACAGCTCCCTTACAGAAGGGCACGGTCAGCCAGCCTGCTGGTGACAGTCAGTATTCATAGATGCCTATAACTACACACAAATGATCATCCTAGACAATGTAATTATTTATATATAGTGCACTATCCATGCACTGGGGATGAGGGGTAGAAGGGCTAAAGTTTGGTTTGGGTGCCTAGTACCCTAGCACTGGCCCTGAATTTACTTATATCTGATTATACAAAACATATTAAAATGTATCTTGATAGCTATTTTCCTATCTGGATTTACTATAATACACTATTGTTCATATTGAAATTACAGATTCATGACAAGAACTCACGATCCTTAAATTCATAAAGTTGAATAATACCCTTAAACATTAAATGTATGATGTGGAAGATGACTTCTCATTTTTTAGATGAAATAAAATCAGTGTAAAAACTGAATTAATCAAATATACTATTAAATAATCGAAAATGGGCTAAAATTATTTTAGCTCTTGTAATATTCTATGGTGTTCATCATATGTCCATTACTCAATTAAAGAGCACAGTTTCTCTGCTGCAAGTACAAAGCTGCAATTATATTTCACTGACGGTAGTGGACACAAAGCTGATAAAATATTTAAAAACCATTTCATATGAAATTTATTTTTGTAATAAGCTCTTCTAATAAGCTCCTAATTTAGTACATTTATTAAGCACAATATTTGACCTGGTGTGTATAACTTCTGAATGTAGAATATTGCAAATTAAATTACAGTTACTAATGGGATTTTTTTTCTGGGGGGTGGTAAAATTGATAAAATGATATTGTTGAACAAAATAATCTATGTAACTATAGACATCAGTTTTATATATGAACAGCTCTAAATATTGAAGTCTCAAACAACTAGAAAAATACTCAAAATATGTGCAGAGTGTTCAGGTGATTGCTGGCAAATTTTAGCCCGGGGTGGGGGGGGGGGGGAGACTCAGCTCAAGAGCCCATTAGAAACATATTAAAGGGAAAAATTACAGGAAGCCCAATGACCAAGCCCAAGGGAGCTCACCCCAGGGGGAAGATGCCCCGCTGCCCCCCAGCCCAGCCAGACCCTGAGAGCGCTTATGTAGAGATGTAGGTGGTGTAACCGATGTTAAACTGACATACTTTACCTCAAAATACAATGCCCTGCTACCTTGTGCCAATTACAATACAGAGTGACTAATTAATACAATCTTGTTATACAATCTTCTATACCAGCATTTTACTGTATACACATAGTCATCTCCTTGACAAAAACCGCCAGACGTTTGAAACGCTTCGGAGCGATAAGACTGATCTACTGCAGTGTGTTGAGTGCCACACTAGCTATCAGCTGGACAGCTTAGAAGTGATAGAGTCATCCCGGGATTTCTTACATCTGACTTTTACACTATATGCACTGAAACATCTGGGGGTAAATGTATCATACCCTGGTTTTTTCAACTTTACAAGCCAGCGCCACTTTAAATTTTAGCTGTCAACTCGCCGATTCCCGGCGAGTTGAAAAAAAGGGGTATGATACATTTACCCCCTGATCTCTGATGTTGGAGGTGAAGGGAAGGATGTGAAATTATCTTCAGAAGTCCAAAACTTGGGAGGATTTCTCCATTTATTTTAATCGCCCATATAACTCAGCTATCTGGTAGGAACCCAACTTTTCATTACTACCACATAGGTGACGGTTCATATCACGTTGAAGTTTACAACTACTCCTCACATTTCACAAGATTATGTTATGGACATTCTGTGGATGACTATGTGTATATATTGATATTATTTTTCTGATCTTTATCCATAATAAGCCCTGAATGTCTTGATATATTATTGCTATATATGTATTTTTAGGTTGTATACCCTTTCTATCAGGATTTTGGCTGCATTTTGGAGCATAGAGCGCTGTTGTTAGTGGTTATTTATTTAACCAGCATTTTACTGTGTCACATTAATCATCAGCCCCCCATTGTCTGCAGCAGCTACCCATATTATTGGACCCAGGGCAAAGAGTAGATATTAGTTTTATTATCATTTAGTTTTATAGAGCAAATCATATTATGCAACATTGTGCAGGGATTTATATTTAATCATTCACATCAGTCCTTGCTCATTGGAGTTTACAATGTGAATCCCTACCACACACACCCGCCCTTGGGTCCATTTTGTCAGAAGCCAATTAACCTACCAGTATATTTTTGAAGTGTTGGAGAAAAGCAGAGCACCTGCAGGAAACACACATACAAACTCCACACAGATAGAATTGCATTGCTAAGGATAGATGGGTCATATATGTACTTTCTTGCAGCTATATACTGTATCTCTTGCAGCTATTTGCATCACTGCAAATCACTGCAATTAGCACCTCTATATATACAAATTAATTTGTAGCTGCATTACAATAGGGTGTTATTACCTATTGTATGCCTCATCAGGTCAGTTTGTACATCTTTCATGGAGCATGTGCATGTATCATGGAGTACTGCTATATTGTATACACCTGCAACATTGTACTGCTGAATGTGCTTTTTAATAAAAAACAGGACACCATTTTTCCAAAAATATAATTATGATTTATTTTTATTATTACAATTATATAGAATATTCCAAATAAGCCCATGGCCATTCATCTACAGGACGCTGGACTCAAATGCTCATGGAGGTCTGAACCTTATTTCACCTTACTACTGGGAAGTGGATGCTGATGTACTTCAATCCGGTATACTGTGTCTCCATCACAACCACACTACACATAGACGAAACCCCCTACCCACCGCCTTTAATTGGTCGTGAATTTTTGTGGACATGACCTTCATATCTAGAAGTTCATAAGTATCAAGGTATTGATATGTAACTTATTTTGTATAATAGGATTTGTCATGTGTATTGCTATCTCTTTTCCTCCTTGGTGATCTCCACTACTTCCTTGGTGAAACTAGGCTACTCACAGCTACTGCAAGTTGTCAGTTAATCCCAAGATCCAACATCCTAAGATGTCTACAGAGACTAGTTCTTGTTTTGTGTCTACCAACTGCTGTCTTTCCTCGTTTTACCCATTGCCATCCACCAAGGACTGTTTTATTATTAACAGCTGACAATTGTGCTGCCTTGTATTAACAGCACACACTTTCCTGATCTTTCTATAGCAAAAGAGGACTGTCCTATATCGCATTCATATGAAAACAACACCGTTAGTACTAATTCACTCTCCTGCATTTCTATAATTCATAAACACAGTATATTTCTTCTCCAATGTAATAACGTTATAGTTTGTTCATCTACAGCAAAGGTGGGGAACCTTTTTTCTGCAAGGGCCATTTGGATATTTATAACATCATTTGTGGGCCATACAAAATTATCAACTTATAAATTAGCCTGCTATATTTGGTCAAACATTTAATTAACTCACCCTTAATGTGAAGGCTGGAACTGCTTCTCTTTGGTTAGGCATGTGATGTTAGCTGGAATTGATGATGCTGCTACTTGCAACTGCTTTTCCAGGTTTGCATCGGTCAGTCTGGAGTGCAGTCGACTCTTTGCGATGGTAAGTATTGAAAAGAACTGCTCGACAAAGACACTGAATAAATGTGGGTTATGGAATATGGCAAACTATGTAACAGTAAAGCACCCCACTTCAAGCTGTACCTTTTATGTTGTTTTTTCTCTCCTTTTTCTACCCTCTTTCTTGCTGTTTTTTCTTCCCTTTGTCTCCGCTCTTTCATACTGTGCTCTTTTATGCTGTTTTTTCTTCCTCCTTGTCTCCCCTCTTTCATGCTGCACACATCATGTTTTTTTTTCCCCTTCACTTACCCTTAAATAGCTTTCTTTATTCTCTTCTGTTTTCTTTTCTTCAAGTACTCTTTTTCTCCTCTGTGTTGATGCGGCTCCTCACTACAAGTGTTGGGCGTGATGACGACACATCAGACATTCTATGCGGAGGGAGGGGGGTAAGGGAGGAGTGTGCCGGTCTGGTCTGTCAGATAAGTATATTTTTTATTTTATATTCTCTTTCATTTCTTTTGGGCCAGCGGAGAAGCACGAGATGGCAGAGAGCAGGGGCACATGCAGAATTGTCAGGGGGGGGGGGGGGCTCCCTGACCCTAAAAATACAAAAAAACACACGAGAGAGAGTTGCTGCGCATGCGCCCGCGCATGTGCAGCAGCTCCGTTTCGGCTGCGCTGTCCTATACAGCAGCTGCGGCGCTGTCAAAGAAGCGTCCGCGGCGGTGCTGTATACAATACAGCGCCGCCGCGGACGCTTCTTTGACAGCGCCACGGCTGCTGTATAGGACAGTGCCGCTTTGGTGGCTACTTAGTTAGCGCAGGGGGGGTTTCTGGAGACTCAGAAACCCCCTCTGCATGCGCCACTGGAGTGCCAGACCAAATGAGCTTGCGAGCCTTATACGGCCCGCAGGCCGGACGTTTCCCACCACTGATTTACAGAGACATAAAGAACCTGGTGGATGCACTAAGTCAAATTTTGTGTGGTTCAAATAAAGACAATGTTTAAAAGATAGCATGGTATAGAAATTTCCAAAAGCATCATACAGAGTATAAGACGCCAACTCAGTTTGACCTTTGGTCCCACCTGGCAGAGTATATAGAAGTGCAATGCAACCGTAAACAGTATTATCGCATAAGTACAGTGTGTATGTTTACCACATTCATCTTTCTTAATAATGCCAAGTTGTAATAGAAGAAGTGAATAAAGGGAAATTGGGAGCCCTGAACCAAGCTAGAAAGTGGATTAACTGTGTGTAACAATTTAATGACATGATATTCTTGGATATAACATCTGTGAATATGAAGCATTTTTCACTGCTATCAGTTAGTAATAGAATACAGCTGTTTATCAAACCGAGACCAAAGCAACCACTATCAACCTATATCCTTAGCTCGGTCCAGGGCCAATCCTTATTTTGTTAAGGTACATGATACCGTTCGTTGCAGAGATTATTTGTTTTCTGTTCTATGACTATTTGTCTTTTACAATTCTCTATAGTGTAACAAATGTAACTGGCAAAACTATCATAAAATACTATACAAGAATTTCAGAGATTTGAAATAACTTAGAGATGTTCTAACGAGTTTTATTTCTGTGGTCTGAAAAAACAGCCTGCTACAGGCACTGTAGTGGGGATGGGGGCTATACTGTTGTGATTGCATTAATTAGTATGTCTAGAATGATGATAGTATTTCTAGAAAATCTGGCAATGTATTGTTGAGCTTTAAATTTACTTATAGTGGAGGGAGTCTCCTTTCTGATTAACCGCATAAACTGTCAGGAAAGATACTTTATAATCATTTCTGTCTACTTTGCAGAATGTGAATTTCAGATTGTAATAAATAAGCTTCTAACTTTGTGTGTTTATCTTCATAGTCATTATGGATAAGCAGTTTTCACAGGAACATATTGGGCCTGGGTCTTCATGGAACATATCTTTTGATTCTGTGTGTATCGTCTGAAAAAATAGCTCTGCGCATGCTCTGAAACGGGCGTTAGCAATATAACATAGCCACGTTTAAGTTCTTCGAGTGCAAAAGACACTTACTAAAGCCTACGATTTTGAGGAGGGAACTGGGTGAGGAATGGGCGAATGCACATATTGCAATGTCCAGTAAGGGCGTTCCAGTGCAGCCACGTCCAAGTCAAACTCGGGCACACACAGAAGTACGCTGGTTTTCTGCCATATATTTTTCCCCATATGTATATTTTTATGTATATAAATGACTATAATATTGACAGGTAACATTAATTGAATACATTTTTTTTTCTGTACGTTGAGATTTTATATTCCACATATGTATAATGTATTACGTAGTACCTATCCTGCAGTATATGGTCTAGTAGAGCAGAGTAAACCTGCACCCATAGTCATCACCACACGCATCTTGAGATTCATTCCTTGTTGACTTTGGGAGTATGTATAGTCGAGTTACGTGCATTTTACAATAAATGACCATTGTATCTATGCTCCTTGCCCTTTACATCAGTATCATGGTCCTTGGGTCACCATCTTTTCCAATAAATAAGTTACAGAGGTACTGTGCTTTGGGTCCTGATTTTGGTAAAAATCATAAATTGGATCCACACCTCCTGAGTAAGTTGGTATTCAGCACATAAGTTTGGCAGTACTCTTTAATGTACTGACTTGGTACACTTGTGTTATTATGGCAAATAACAGTTGTTGTTTTCCCATTTTTATTATAGACTGTCTGTTTTTAACTTAATTGAATTAGTCTGGACATTAATGAAAACCCATAGTTGGAAGTAGACTAAGCCATAGAACAAGAGCTGCCGGCAACAATTAAAACTTTTTAATATGACCAACTAATGAAAGAAACATGCAAACATTTGATAGATGATATCTATGGAATGGGAAGACCGTATTAGATTAAGTAATGAAATGATAGCTTAAAAATAATACATTTTATGCTTATACAAGTTTTACTACTCCAGTGTCAATTATTTTTTATGCAACCAATCCAAGGGGGTAGAATTTGAACAAGCTGTGGCTGATATCGCTGTAGGCCATACTTAGGCATTCCGGGTGGCTGGTATTGAATTGAAACAGGAGGGTTGCATAAGAAATTTATTTTATTTCATACAATACAATAATTATTAATAGAATAAATGAATAATAAAGAAATGGGAAGCATTGTTACATAACATTTCCAAGCTATAGTGAGTGTCACTGTACCAGGGAAACTTTGAATAGATTGTGCTTACCATAAACATTAAATCAAAAGTGGTGTGCAATAAGGGTGTGGCCACATATTGAAACAAGAAGAAACTGATCCTCCCCTTTAGCAATATATTAATTGTTTCTCTCTCACCTGAATTCTAATATTATTATGCAGTTCACAAGTGTTTTTCACTCTTCACAGATCAACTATTTGGACATCACACCGAAGATAAATGAAGGGGCGATAGTAACAGATAATTACTCTAAAGAGTTGGACACCCTTAATTATTTACATTACAAAAGCAACCACTTATGAACCTGCAGGGACAACATTCCAAAAGATCAATTCCTTTGTATCAAAATGAATTGCTATGATATTAATGATTTTAGGAAATACTCTGCTAGAATATATAATTCATTTTTGGATCAAGGCTATCCAGAACATATATTGAATAAAGCTTATAATCAAGCAGAGATTTTGTATTGTGATAGCTTTTTTGTTCGGCTTCCCAAAAACAAGGATGTTGATAGATCTATGGTTTTCATTACTCAGTTCAATAGTCATGAAAGTGAAATTAGGCATATTATCAACAAAAACTCTGCCTTGTTGGAACTAGATGACCTAATTGGTCCCCTGGTTAAGAAGGGTAGTAAGACTGTTTTTAGGAGATGTTGAAATCTTAAAGAGCGATTAGCTACGAGTTTTTACAAGAGTGACAGTATGGTATTGACATCTTCCCTAGATTTGGGTATGAAGAGTTGGTTGGGCACCAGGCCCAACGGTTTTTACAAGTGTGGGAAAAAATGTGCATTACATGTGGATTTGCAGACCACAAATGTGCAGATTTTTCCTCATTTATATCAGGTGAAATATTTCCCATTGAGAAGATTTTAGATTGTCAATCTGTGTTTGTCATCTATTTGATTAACTGTAAATGCGGTATTCAATATGTGGGGCATACAATAAGATTTGGTGGGGTACGCTTCCAAGAGCATAGACGTAATATTCTGAAGAATGTCAAAACTAATAGTTTATCTGCACATATAAACTTTTGTCAGAAAGGCAAACTGGAAGGCCTAAAAGTCAGAGCGATTGAACAGGTGGGTACCACCAAGAGAGGAGGTTCTATTTGCTCTGTAAACGTGAGGCCTATTGGATCTTTAGACATAAAACATTGATACCAAATGGTCTCAATGATAGCATAGAATTGAACAATATCTGATTATCTGCATGGCTTGAACTGATTGAATATTGTTTTCTTCTAGAGTTTTTATAGGTGCAGATGATAGCTTTAACACACCAATCTGGATGTTCTTAAACTCTGATGTTTAATGATGCCTATATATATTTTTGTATCCTTTCAAATATACGGTATATGCTTAAATGCTTTATCTTCTGCCTATATTTTTCTCTTTTCATATGGGCCACTATCAAGTGATCATAATGCCATGATTATTTATTTAATATGTGGTTATAATATTTTGAATGTACCTCAGTATATATGTAGTATTTTGACTTTGTCCGTCACACATCTTGAAGGTAGGTCTTTACAACAATTGTATAGTACAGTAGGTATGTCAGGAGTCTACAGGGTATACATATATACATATATATTTTTTAAAATGATCAAATTATTGGTCGCTTTATATTATTGCATCTGTACTAGTTAATTTTTTTTTATTTTTTTTTAACAATTACATTGTGCTAATAATTCAATGCTATTTAGTGGGGGTATATGAGCTAGTTTGCTGTCTTGTTCATATGTATTTTTATTTTTTTATGTGGGACTATAAATGCTATAGTGGTTAGATATTAATTCTAACCTTAATTATTATGCAACTATGGATCAATATATGTATGAGTAGTTACTGAATCTTTGAATGTATTGAGATTAAGCTATACAGTGTTATTCAATGGATGCTGGGAATGACCCTTGCTCTGTTTTACGAATAGAAATTTCTAACATAGATTGATATTGGTTTGATCCATGGCTACGGTATCACTTAGTATTTAGTTCTTTTTATGTTTTTATAATAATCGTTGTTATGACAGCTGATTCAGGGACTCAGTGAGAGTTTCATTACCGAAACATTGAATGGAGAACGAATGTGATTGGATGCCGAAGATCATATGGGCCAAACGTTTATTAACAGAGGGGATACATGTGCTATAAACAGTGCACGGAAGGACATCATCATCATCATAATCATTTATTTATATAGCGCCACTTATTCCGCAGCGCTGTACAGAGAATTTCCTCACATCAGTCCCTGCCCCATTGGAGCTTACAGTCTAAATTCCCTAAAACACACACACACACACACACACACACACACAGACACAGACACAGACACACAGACTAGGGTCAATTTTGTTAGCAGACAATTAACCTACCAGTATGTTTTTGGAGTGTGGGAGGAAACCGGAGCACCCGGAGGAAACCCACGCAAACACAGGCAGAACATGCAAACTCCTCACAGATAAGGCCATGGATGGGAATTGAACTCATGACCCCAGTGCTGTGAGTGCTAACCACTTAGCCACTGTGCTGCCCCAGGACAGCTGAGAAACACGTCATATAGGTTGAAGTTTGGAGTTTGGTGCATTTCAAAACCCCAAGATTATATCTTCATCTGCTATCAGGAGACCTTTTAAAAACTGGGTCCATTGTGGGACTGATTTTCCACATTTCTCCATACATTGCTGGCTGATGAAATGGATGAGTATTATCTTTATCAATTGCATTATCTATCTTATGCACATTAAGCTATTCATTCACACACAGAAGTGAGAGAATTGTCGCTTCAGCCTAGGAGAACTTTATATACAGTACCCTAAACAAGTGGTGATCACATATTATTCTTTTCAGGACAGTAGCATTTGAAGTTCCGGGACTGTTATGTGCAGTAATCTGGACTGTGTTATATACAGTGTCTGAGATATTTATAATCTATATTGTTGCACCTGATACTTACATTGATCCAACTCCATGAGTAATGCCATTGAAGTTTTATGTTTTTATCAATATGAATATAATTTATTAAATTTGTATATATTCTTCGAAGCTTAGTGCTCTCCTGCTTTTTTTTGCCATTGTTTGGTTATTACAGGTTGTTAGTGAGAGCTGCAGCTGAGATTAGCACTGTTTATCATTCTTAAGGTGTATAGTGCCCAGTACATTGTTTTTTGTGTTGCAATATGTTAAAGGACACTAGGAAATTTTAGATGTTATGTAGCTATTTTAAAATCTAATTTGATTTAAAAACATGAAATGTAACTTCCTTATATTGCAATATATTTTAACATGACAAAGTCTTTCCTATCTGGCCCTACATTCAAACATGATTTCATTCAAAATCACAAATATTGCTATTATTTTTACAAATGAATTGAGTTTTACCTTTATATAGGTTGTAAATGTAATACAAGCAATATCAACATTTATTGAACGTCAAGGGAAGTCTACATAGATAAAAACTTAATCAGCTGTTTACCTTTATTAATTTATATGTACTTGATGACAATATGCTGGAGCACATAAAACACCTCCTTGAAGTCATCGATCTCTTGAGTAGTGTTTTAACTATTCCTGAGTGCTTGTTTTTGCTGGAAGGACCATCATCATCATCATCACCATTTATTTATATAGCGCCACTGATTCTGCAGCGCTGTACAGAGAGCTCATTCACATCAGTCCCTGCTCCATTGGAGCTTACAGTCTAAATTCCCTAACATACACACACACACACACACACAGACAGAGAGAGGGAGACTAGGGTCAATTTTTTTTTTTTTTTATAGCAGCCAATTAACCTACAAGTATATTTTTGGAGTGTAGGAGGAAACCAGAGCACTCGGAGGAAACCCACGCAAACACAGGGAGAACATACAAACTCTACACAGATAAGGCCATGATCGGGTATTGAACTCATGACCCCAGCGCTGTGAGGCAGATATGCTAACCACTGAGCCACTGTGCTGCCCATGATCTTCAACAGAGACCTGGCATAATCTGTCTACAGGACATTCTCCTAAAAGGAATTTTGTGTGTTTGGGTTTGTTTTAGAAAACCTTTCTCAGCCTACCATATAATTATATTTCATTGAGTTGGTGATGGTTGGTGAGAGTTGAAATTGTCATACCTTGAGTCTGAAGATCAGCTTGAATATATTTGGTATGTGATCAAGATGCTTTCTCTTTCCAGGGAGTTTGGTGCAGTTCCATGGGCTCTAAACTTCCTTTTATCATTATGTACAGTGCATAACTGGAACATCTAGAACTGGTTTTCCTCCTTTTTTACATGGTCATTGCAGTAAACACAGTGACATAAATCATGAATATTAGTCCTTTTCACTATTCAAGGTCTTTTAGCGATTGATTTTTCTATTGTAAGCTCATTTACCTCCGATAAGTTCAGTCCCAAAGTGAAGGAGAATTACCTGCTTGAAATTCAATAGTATCTTACTGCGTCTACAAGGTGCCGTTAATTGTGTCTAGCCCATTTAAAGTTTGCTTTGTGGAAAAAGTTACAACTTTCCACTGCGAAACAAAAATAAATATGTGGATATCAAAATATTTTATAATTTCAATAATTGGAAGAAATGGTTTATTTTTATTTTTAGTCTTGGCCTGTCCTTTAAATTGGGCAGAATAGTCACCATTTGACAGACTGTCCTGCTTTCTCCTACCTGTTCTTGTCACGTTCACCACTTGTGGCTGCAGGTTTCTTTAGCTGCGCTTGTCTGGATCCTGGAATTCAGGGCCTTATTTGAAAATAAATTGGGTACAATTAAAAAAAACTCCAACCAGCCCGACGTTAAATCAATAGTATTCCCATTGAATAAATAAAACTATTTCCCTTCCTCCAAACAGCCCCAGCAATAATTAATAGTATTAACGTTTAATAAATATACCTATATCCCGCAACTACCACTGCCATTAAATAATTCATAGTCACATTTAATAAATAGATCTCATTCTCCCCAAACTCAGTTCCACATTTAATTAATAGCCCCCAAATCACCCCACCTTAAATTTATAGTCCCCACTGTTAAATGAAATTGCCCCATCGTCACCCTGTATAAAGGTGTGAGGTCTGGGTATTGTCGCTTTAAAATTGCCATTTTCAATGTGTCCATAGTAAATGACCTCATATCATACTGTAGGTGTTTAGGGCATTGAGATTGGACAGTGCATGGCGATTTCAAGCTCCAGGCAAACTGCATGTCTGACATATGGTAAGTAGGCATTTTATTACTGTAGGCATTATAGCCATCGTTATTCCCATATCGTTTAAAATGTTGTCGGGGTTCACATTGCTGTTTTACTGTACCCCACTCAACAAAATAGCACAATTAATTAGCCACTACCTCACACACACACACTACATTGCCACAAGCCCTCTGCCCTCACACACACTACATTGCCACAAGCCCCCTTTGCCATCACACACACACACTTTACATTGCCCCAGGCCCCCTGTGTCATCACACACACATTATATTGTCACAAGCCCCCTGTGCCACCACATACACAATGCATTGCTACAAGTCCCTTTTTCCATCACACAGACACTCTACATTGTCAAAAAAAAACCTTTGCCATCAAACGCACATTACACTATCGCAAGCCCCCTTTACAATCACACACACACAACATTGCCACAATCCCCCTGTGCCATTACACAAACACACTGCACTGTCACAAAACCCCTTTGCCATCACACACAATTATATTGTCACAACCACCTTGTGCCTTCACACACACATTATATATTTCCACAAGCCCCCTTTGCCGCCACCACACACACACACACACACACACACACACACACACACACACACACACAGAACGTTGCAACAAGCCCCCTTTCCATCACACACAATACATTTCCACAAGCCCTCTTGTGCAATCACACATATTACATTGCTAAAAGCTCCTTTTGCCATCATACATTGCCAAAAGCCCCCTGTGCCATCACATGCACATTATATTGCCACAAGTCCCCTGTGCCACCACATACACAATATATTGCTACAAGCCCCCTATGCCATCACACAAACACACTACACTGTCAAAAATCCCCTTTGCCATCAAATGCACATTACACTGTCGCAAGCCCCCTTTGCCATCACACACACACACAACATTTCCACAAGCCCCCTGTACCATCACACACACACAACATTGACACAAGTCCCCTGTGCCATCACACACACATTATTTTTACACAATCCCCCTGTGCCATCACACAAACACACTGTACTGTCACAAACCCCCTTTGCCATCACACACAATTACATTGCCACAAGCACCTTGTGCCATCACACACACATTATATATTTCCACAAGCCACCTATGCCACGACCACACACACAACATTGACGCAAGCCCCCTTTGCCATCACACACACACAACATTGACACAAGCTCCCTTTGCCATCTAACACAGACAACAATGACACAAGACCCCTTTGCCATCACACACAGACACAGTGCCACAAGCCCTTATTGCCATAACACACACACACACAACATTGACACAAGCCCATTTTGACATTACACACACACAACATTGCCACAAGCCCCTTGGGCCATCAAACACAAAGTGCCACAAGCCCTCACTCACACATATCATTGATGCCAGCCCTTGCCCCTGCTGCCCTTACTCACACACATCAATGACACCAGCCTCCCCTGCTGCCCTTATTCAAACACATCAATGCCACCAGCCCCTCCCCCCTTTGCTGCCCTCACTCACACATCAATGATACCAGCCTCCCTCCTCCGCTGCCCTCACTGACACATTAATGACACCCCTCCCCCGCTGCCCTCACTTTTCTGCTCTGCCCCACCAACGAAGGGGGAGAAGCTATCAGGCATTGGCGGTGGGCCTGTCCAATGCTGCTTTTGAGAAATTTGGATGACATTAGTGGAACAAATGAGGATATAATAGTATTTTATTTTAAAACTTTAAACATAAAAATAATGGAAGTATTTGAATGAGTATCAAATAAATAATGAAACAGAAAATAGTGCACAGAAATTAGACATAGTATTTATTACAATAGTTGTGTACAGGTATTAAAATGATGATGGAAAAAGATAGAATGGAGTAATGGGAGGTTAGACATAGAGGTGATAAAAGCAAGTGTGTGTGTGGGATGGTGTAAATGTTAGGAGAATTGAGTGCATAGGAGTAAAATATGTGGAGATGTGCATGAATAGTAGCAGATTATTATTGTACAAATTTCCTCAATAAAGAGAGAATAGATAAAAATAAATAAATAAAAACATTTTTACACATTCAAAAACCTATAATTGAGCACTACTCTTCATGGCCATAATACAAAATACACTCCTCCATGCCCCCTTGATAGGAAAATATGTATTTAAAAAAATATAAAGAGTTTTTCTTTTCATATACAGTATGTAATCCATACACCAACTGTGCTTTTTCCAACCACAAACCTTGTACGTTTTTGCTTATATCTTATGTAAACTAAAGGAAATTGAAACTCCATTAGAACGACACCACCACTAAATATAAAGTTTCCTAGACTCTCAGGGCCTGATTCATTAAGGAGAGCAAAGCATAAACAAGGAGTAACTTTGCACCTGGGCAAAACCATGTTGCATTGGAGGGGGAGGTAAATTTAAAATGTGGGGACAGATTTGTAGTTGGGGAAGTGCAAGATCATTTTTCTATTCATAGCATCAATAACATTATAGACTATTGATTGTTTTCATTTCAGATCTATTTGCAGACTATAGATTCCACTAAATACAAATGAACAAATACATTGTGGAAAGACCATTCTGCCAAATTGCAAAGGTGCATCTAGAATATTGTATTGCAGGACCGTTTAACAAGTGTTAGTTAGAGCGCTGTACGTATATCCACATCTGGATTTTTAGAAGTTCAATTGCACAAGATTTGACATCTCTCCAAGATAATGGACACAACTCCAAGGGCAACGTTATGAGTCAGATTCAACAAGAATTTGAGTTGAACATCTTTAAAAATCTCCTAAGAAATGATTAATGTTCTGTTTAATTTTAGAAACATTTCACCATATGTTCTGGCCGATAGAGGAAGTATGTCTTTGAGCGTAGTATTATATCTATAGCAAAAAAAGGGAACTTGATCAGCCATTGAGATATTTCCAATAATAGTTTACGATGATCTGATGAGTGACATAGAAAGTTATTGTGGAATTAATTTACTTTACATGTGTAGAAAATAGCAATATATCGGAAGAACTATTTTGACCAGAAAATAGGTCAGACTTCAGCGAATATTCTTATAACTTTGCTAGCATAGGGCTTATGCTGAGGTAGACCTACAACCACTTTTATAACATATAACCTGCATTTACGTACTGCACATGTGCAAGAAAAAATGCTAGAGAGCAAGATTCAATAAAATACATTCACACATTGTAAGTGAAATATACACATATTGATACGGAGACACACTAATATATATAACACCTTTATTGTTTTGATTTTTTAGTTTTCTTTAAAACATCCCTTCCTGTACCTCCTCCCTTGAGACTGTACTTTGGAAAGGGCCTGTTACTTCATCATCAGATATTTATATAGCACCACTAATTCCACATTGCTGTACAGAGAACTCACATCAGTCCCTGCCCCATTGGAGCTTACAGTAAAAATTCCCTCATATACAAACACAGACTAATAGAGACTAAGGACAATTTAATAACAGCCAATTAACCTACCAGTATGATTTTGGAGTGTGGAAGGAAACCAGAGCATCTGGAGAAAACCCACACAAACACAAGGAGAACATTCAAACTCCACACAGATAAGGTCATGGTCGGGAATCAAACTCACGACCCCAGTGCTGTGAGGCAGAAGTGCCAACCACTAAGCCACCGTGCTGCCCAAGACTACATGACTATGAGCCACAGTACCAAGTCTTTGAGATTTTTCCTAAGTTTTTTACTGATGGCCAGTATGCAAGTAGTTAATAATCTGTCTATATCAATGAGCAGGCTATGGGTAAGAGCAGATATCCAGAATCTTGGGTGACAGGAACACCAATTACAGCTACTGTACAATTGTAAAAGGTATTTATATTCAGTGTTTTCAAAAATCAGTCCATTGATGTGTATTATAAATAAATAGTCACATTGAAATATAAATGTTTGAAAAAAATAGAAAAAAAAAAGAGTTTGACAATATAGCACACAACTCTGGGAACATTAATAGCTTGATAGCTGGATAAACAAATTACTTCGAGATAGGATTTTCAGAAAAATACATTACAGTAATTTGCCGATAATTGTTCTGGGATTGTATATCTATTATGTTAGCTTTGTCATCTTTTAAAGTATAAATATGTCTCTATAATGAAAAGAATCATGATAAAAACAGTAACCACATTTCCATAAGAAAAATGGATTTCTAAGAGGATTTAAAGATTTGTCACTGTAATCAAACATCTTAGAGAAATATTAATTGAGATTTTATCATTTCTTACTTGCCCGTGCTTCCTATAGCATTTACTCCTTAACAAACTAATATTTTATTAGAAACATAGAGACTGATGGAGAGATGAATTCAGCTATGCGGCACAAAGCGCACATGCAAAAATAACGAGCCCATATGCTGAGTCAGACACAAGATGCTTCCAGGTCTACATATGTAGCATTTTTTTTATCTTAGAAATGCTAGTTTTCCTTCTCTGCTTTCTACCATGTGCTTCAACCCACAAAAAGCCACAGATGATGGAGAGAGAAGCAAGGAAGCTCACCCTATAGTTTCAGAGCCAGATGCAGAGTTGGATACATGTCTGTTTTGTTAGCGCATTATGGTCCTGTGCATGTGCACCAAAATGCATATGTCAGTATACAAATTTAATTGCATCTTACGCTTGCGGTTCTTTAAGACTATAGAGAGAATTGGGAATAGAAGGGCGGACAAACATAGGTTGACCACAGTAAGGGAGTGTTCGCGACTGAGGTAGACCTGGGCAAGGACACATATACACCTACCAGGAGCTATAACTCTTGTGGATACTGGAGGGCTGGTGGAAATACACACACTGATGATGATCAGCACCACTAGCTAGCTACTTCTGATCAGATGATTGCGGACTGACTCCTTACTTAATTCAGTACAGTGTCAACTATATTATATGAAGTCAAAGACGTCTGTTTGCATTACCTACTTGATTTTTCCATTTGGAGTGTGACAGGAAAGGATTTTTAATGGGGAAAATAATATTTCTTTCACTTAATTTAATCGAAATTAATTTGTATTTGTATTTTGTATTTCTGTTGTAACTTAATTCTTTTTTTCATTCATTAATACTATCCAGACAATATTCTTTGTTGTGTATATTACACTTCTTTCCATTTTTATATTGTGTAAAATAGAGTAATGCAACTTGCACATTTACTACAGTGAAGCCACATCTCTATTCTTTCTCTATGCTACACTTTTGCTCCAGAGGTAAGCCTGGAGTATATGCTAGTGTTATACATATGGATTTTACATGCATCTTTTATAGGTGCATGTTCTGACACATATGCGGAAAAGTCTGCGTAAGGTCTTCAGTGTGTTACCCGACAACCCAAGAATAGATCTGCATGTAGATAAGTCTACTGGAAAATCAACTAGTGGAGAAGAGACTGCAGGATAAGGAGTGCCTTGACAACATGCATCAGGATGAAATATAACTAGCTAATATTCTACATTTCAAGGGAAGTCTAGAATACATGTAGAAAAAAGCTGCTAGATGAGACATCTAGACATGAGGCTACTGAAGAAGAGTCATTTGGACATCAAATTATTAGAGAAGAGAAGAGAAAGCCAGGCAACATGGTACAGGTCAAGCGATAGCAGAAGTGATAACTAGGAGAAATTAAGACAGAGAGGGGTGACACTAGAAGAGAGTGTATGTGAATTCTACAGCAACTTGCTTCAACCTGTGTCCTTCAGTTCCATGTTGAAATATTTGACCATGAAAATTATAATCCCTGAGAATTCTCCAATTCATTGAGTATTACTTCCAAATTTTGTTAAAAGACAAACTCCTGTTAAGACTGGGATGAGGATTAAAACAATGATTCAACAAAAAAAAGGGAGGTTAATAGAACATATGAACCAAGGAATCAAATTCTCATAAATGGTATGAAATTTCAACAAATCAGTTCATAATCTATATATCCAAAAATAATCTGACAGTTCTTTAGGATGTGGTGATTCTCTTTCTTTCTTATTGTAAGGATATCCTATTCTTTTTTTCTCCCGTTGAAACATGCAAAAGAGGAAACAGACACATCATAGTGCAGATTGTAATTTTATCTTTACTAAGGATAATCTAATTTGCAATTGTCCAAATTTTCAACAGAATACTAGTCATATATTGTTGCTAATTGAATAACGGACTGGTCTAATAAATAAAAATGGTATACTCTTATCTCCTCCCACATTTATTAGTCACGTTCCAATGTAGATTGATCTCTATCATCAGTCCTTAATAGGGATGAGCGCACTCGGATTTATGAAATCCGAGCCCACCCGAACGTTGCGGATCCGAGTCGGATCCGAGACAGATCCGGGTATTGGCGCCAAATTCAAATCTGAAACTGAGGCTCTGACTCATAATCCCGTTGTCGGATCTCGCGATACTCGGATCCTATAAATTCCCCGCTAGTCGCCGCCATCTTCACTCGGGCATTGATCAGGGTAGAGGGAGGGTGTGTTAGGTGGTCCTCTGTCCTGGTAGATCTCGTGCTGTGCTGTTTAGTTCTGTGCTGTGCTGTTTAGTTCTGTGCTGTGCTGTGCTGTGCTGTGCTGTGTTCTGCAGTATCAGTCCAGTGGTGCTGTGTGCTGTGCTCTGTCCTTCTGAGGTCAGTGGTGCTGCTGGGTCCTGTGCTGTGTCCTGTTCAGTCCAGTGGTGCTGTGTCCTGTGCTCTGTGCTTCTAAGGGCATAGATATTTCCCCAATATTCCCCTGTGTTTAAAAAAATAAAAAAAAGTTTTTTAAAAAAATACCAAAAACTACTTTAATTTTTTTTAATTACCACAAAATTTGCACAACCAATCCTGCAGTATAAGCCCATTGGTACTGCAATATTACCAAGTTCACACATTCAGCAGTAAAAGTCCAGTGGTACTGCAATATTACAAAGTTTACACATTCTGCAGTATCAGTCCAGTGGTGCGGTGTCCTGTGCTCTGTCCTGCTGAGTTCCGTAGTGCTGCTGGGTCCTGTGCCGTGTCCTGTTCAGTCCAGTGGTGCTGTGTCCTGTGCTCTGTGCTTCTAAGGGCATAGTTATTTCCCCATTATTCCCAAGTTTTTAAAAAATAAAAAAAAAGTAAAAAAAAATAAAAAATGTAAAAAAAAAAAATATATATAATAATTATAACCAAATTTGCAAAACCAATCCAGCAGTATAAGTCCATTGGTACTGCAATATTACAAAGTTTACACATTCTGCAGTATCAGTCCAGTGGTGCTGTGTCCTGTGCTCTGTACTGCTGAGTTCCGTAGTGCTGCTGGGTCCTGTGCCGTGTCCTGTTCAGTCCAGTGGTGCTGTGTCCTGTGCTCTGTGCTTCTAAGGGCATAGTTATTTCCCCATTATTCCCAAGTTTTTAAAAAATAAAAAAAAAGTAAAAAAAAATAAAAAATTAAAAATTAAAAAAAATATATAATAATTATAACCAAATTTGCAAAACCAATCCAGCAGTATAAGTCCATTGGTACTGCAATATTACAAAGTTCACACATTCTGCAGTATCAGTCCAGTGGTGCTGTGTCCTGTGCTCTGTCCTGCTGAGTTCCGTAGTGCTGCTGGGTCCTGTGCCGTGTCCTGTTCAGTCCAGTGGTGCTGTGTCCTGTGCTCTGTGCTTCTAAGGGCATAGTTATTTCCCCATTATTCCCAAGTTTTTTAAAAATAAAAAAAAAGTTAAAAAAAAATTAAAAATTAAAAATTAAAAAAAATATATAATAATTATAACCAAATTTGCAAAACCAATCCAGCAGTATAAGTCCATTGGTACTGCAATATTACAAAGTTCACACATTCTGCAGTATCAGTCCAGTGGTGCTGTGTCCTGTGCTCTGTCCTGCTGAGTTCCGTAGTGCTGCTGGGTCCTGTGCCGTGTCCTGTTCAGTCCAGTGGTGCTGTGTCCTGTGCTCTGTGCTTCTAAGGGCATAGTTATTTCCCCATTATTCCCAAGTTTTTAAAAAATAAAAAAAAAGTAAAAAAAAATAAAAAATTAAAAAAAAAAAATATATATAATAATTATAACCAAATTTGCAAAACCAATCCAGCAGTATAAGTCCATTGGTACTGCAATATTACCAAGTTCACACATTCTGCAGTATCTTGTGCTACATATAATGGAGACCAAAAATTTGGAGGATAAAGTAGGGAAAGATCAAGACCCACTTCCTCCTAATGCTGAAGCTGCTGCCACTAGTCATGACATAGACGATGAAATGCCATCAACGTCGTCTTCCAAGCCCGATGCCCAATCTCGTAGTACCGGGCATGTAAAATCCAAAAAGCCCAAGTTAAGAAAAAGTAGCAAAAAGAGAAACTTAAAATCATCTGAGGAGAAACGTAAAGTTGCCAATATGCCATTTACGACACGGAGTGGCAAGGAACGGCTTAGGCCCTGGCCCGTGTTCATGACTAGTGGTTCAGCTTCACCCACGGATCTTAGCCCTTCTCCTCCTCCCCCCCCCTACAAAAAATTGAAGAGAGTTATGCTGTCAGCAACAAAACAGCAAACAACTCTGCCTTCTAAAGAGAAATTATCACAAATCCACAAGGCGAGTCCAAGGATGTTGGTGGTTGTCAAGCCTGACCTTCCCATCACTGTACGGGAAGAGGTGGCTCGGGAGGAGGCTATTGATGATGTAGCTGGCGCTGTGGAGGAACTTGATGATGAGGATGGTGATGTGGTTATTGTAAATGAGGCACCAGGGGGGGAAACAGCTGATGTCCATGGGATGAAAAAGCCCATCGTCATGCCTGGTCAGAAGACCAAAAAATGCACCTCTTCGGTCTGGAGTTATTTTTATCCAAATCCAGACAACCAATGTATGGCCATATGTAGCTTATGTAAAGCTCAAATAAGCAGGGGTAAGGATCTTGCCCACCTAGGAACATCCTCCCTTATACGTCACCTGAATAACCTTCATAGTTCAGTGGTTAGTTCAGGAACTGGGGCTAGGACCCTCATCGGTACAGGGACACCTAAATCCCGTGGTTCAGTTGGATACACACCAGCAACACCCTCCTCGTCAACTTCCTCCACAATCTCCATCAGATTCAGTCCTGCAGCCCAAGTCAGCAGCCAGACTGAGTCCTCCTCAATACGGGATTCATCCGAGGAATCCTGCAGCGGTACGCCTACTACTGCCACTGCTGCTGTTGCTGCTGTTAGTCGGTCATCTTCCCAGAGGGGAAGTCGTAAGACCGCTAAGTCTTTCACAAAACAATTGACCGTCCAACAGTCGTTTGCCATGACCACAAAATACGATAGTAGTCACCCTATTGCAAAGCGTATAACTGCGGCTGTAACTGCAATGTTGGTGTTAGACGTGCGCCCGGTGTCCGCCATCAGTGGAGTGGGATTTAGAGGGTTGATGGAGGTATTGTGTCCCCGGTACCAAATCCCGTCGAGATTCCACTTCACTAGGCAGGCGATACCAAAAATGTACAGAGAAGTACGATCAAGTGTCCTCAGTGCTCTAAAAAATGCGGTTGTACCCACTGTCCACTTAACCACGGACATGTGGACAAGTGGTTCTGGGCAAACGAAGGACTATATGACTGTGACAGCCCACTGGGTAGATGCATCCCCTTCCGCAGCAACAGCAACAGCTGCATCAGTAGCAGCAACTACAAAATGGCGGCTCGTGCAAAGGCAGGCAACATTGTGTATTACAGGCTTTAATAAGAGGCACAACGCTGACAACATATTAGAGAAAATGAGGGAAATTATCTCCCAGTGGCTTACCCCACTTAGACTCTCATGGGGATTTGTGGTGTCAGACAATGCCAGTAACATTGTGCGGGCATTAAACATGGGCAATTTCCAGCACGTCCCATGTTTTGCCCACACCATTAATTTGGTGGTGCAGCATTACCTCAAGAGTGACAGGGGTGTGCAGGAGATGCTTGCGGTGGCGCGCAAAATTGCTGGACACTTTCGGCATTCAGCCAGTGCCTACCGCAGACTAGAGGCACATCAAAAAAGCATGAACCTGCCCTGCCATCACCTCAAACAAGAGGTTGTGACGCGCTGGAACTCCACCCTCTATATGCTGCAGAGGATGGAGGAGCAGCAAAAGGCCATTCAGGCCTACACAGCCACCTACGACATAGGCAAAGGAGTGGGGATGCGCCTCAGTCAAGCGCAGTGGAGACTGATTTCCGTGTTGTGCAAGGTTCTGCAGCCATTTGAACTTGCCACACGAGAAGTCAGTTCCGACACTGCCAGCTTGAGTCAGGTCATTCCCCTGATCAGGCTGTTGCAGAAGCAGCTGGAGAAAGTGAGGGAGGAGCTGGTAAGCCATTGCGATTACACCAAGCATGTAGCTCTTGTGGATGTAGCCCTTCGTACGCTTTGCCAGGATCCGAGGGTGGTCACTCTTTTAAAGTCAGAGGAATACATTCTGGCCACCGTGCTCTATCCTCGGTTTAAAGCGTATGTTGTGTCTCTGTTTCCGGCGGACACAAGTCTACAGCGGTGCAAAGACCTGCTGGTCAGGAGATCGTCCTCTGAAGAGGACCGTGACATGCTAACAGCTCCACCCTCATTTTCTTCCACATCTATGGCTGCGAGGAAAAAGCTCAGTTTTCCCAAAAGAGGCACTGGCGGGGATGCTGATAACATCTGGTCCGGACTGAAGGACCTGCCAACCATTGCAGACATGTCTACTCTCGCTGCATTGGATGCTGTCACAATAGAAAAAATTGTGGATGATTACTTTGCTGACACCATCCAAGTAGACATGTCAGACAGTCCATATTGTTACTGGCAGGAAAAAAAGGCAGTTTGGAAGCCCCTGTACAAACTGGCTCTATTTTACCTGAGCTGTCCCCCCTCCAGTGTGTACTCGGAAAGAGTTTTTAGTGCAGCGAGGAACCTGGTCAGTGAGCGGCGAAGGAGGTTGCTTCCTCACAACGTTGAAAAAATGATGTTTATAAAAATGAATAATCAATTCCTCAATGAAGTACAGCACTGCCCTCCAGATACTACAGAGGGACCTGTGGTTGTGGAGTCCAGCGGGGACGAATTGATAATGTGTGATGAGGAGGAAGTACACACTGTAGGGGGAGAGGAATCAGAGGTTGAGGATGAGGACGACATCTTGCCTCAGTAGAGCCTGTTTAGTCTGTACAGGGAGAGATGAATAGCTTTTTTGGTGTGGGGGCCCAAACAAACCAATCATTTCAGCCAAAGTTGTTTGGTAGGCCTTGTCGCTGAAATGATTGGTTTGTTAAAGTGTGCATGTCCTATTTCAACAACATAAGGGTGGGTGTGAGGGCCCAAGGACAATTCCATCTTGGAACTTTTTTTTTTGCATTATATGACCAATCAACAGTCGTTTGCCATGTTCAAAAAGTAAAACCAAATTAAAAAAAATTCAAGAAATTAAACCAAAAGTAAAATGCCGTGTCATAATTTAAAACAAGAGGTATTGACGTGCTCTAAATATACTGTATTGTTGTTTATATTTTATAAACACTACACTTGAAAGCTTGAGTCTTTCAATAAAAAAGTAACTGTCCATTGCACGAATATTTGCAACAGGGACAATTTTAGGGTTAAGAAAGTCAACTAATAACACTTCGACGCTGTCTGTCTTTATAAACACTACACTTGGAAGTTGGAGGAGGTATTGTGGCCCCGGCACCAAATTTACTACCGGGGCCACTCCACTGTGCAGTCCATATTTAGGTGTATCAGATATTAAACAACAGTGACAGTTGATGCCCAATTTTTTAATTATATTGTGGCCTCGGTACCAAATTGTGTACCGGGGCCACCACACTACGCAGTCCAGATACTTGTTTGGTGGAATTCAGACCAGTTGAGGGTTTTATTATTATATTGTGGGGACCACTCTATCTATACCACACTACAACTCTATACCACTCTATTTAATACTTTAATTCTATTTAATACTTTAATTCTATTTCATACTTTAATTCTATTTAATACTTTAATTCTATTTCATACTTTAATTCTATTTAATACTTTAATTCTATTACTAATTACCATAAAGAGGAACTGCCGCTTCTATTTAATACTTTAATTCTATTAGTAGTTACCATAAAGAGGAACAAAATAAACCAATTTTACCAAAAGTATAATATGACTTAGACTTACAAACACTACACTTGAAAGATGGTGCCTTTAAATGAAAAAGTCAGTCTTCATTGCACGACTATGTGCAACAGGGACAGTTTTTTGGTTTACAAAGTTAACCAATAACACTTCGACCCTGTCTGTCTTTAACATACTTGATGGGATCTCAATGACGAATTGTCTGTACCATGTTTGGAGGAGGTATTGTGGCCCCGGTATCAAATTGGGGAGCGGGGCCACCCCACTACGCAGTCCAGATACTTGTTTGGTGGAATTCTGACACGTGGAGGGTGTATTTATTTTATTGTGGCCCCGGTATCAAATTGGGTACCGGGGCCACCCCACTACGCAGTCCAGATACTTGTTTGGTGGAATTCTGACACGTGGAGGGTTTTTTAATTATATTGTGGCCTCGGTACCAAATTGTGTACCGGGGCCACCACACTACGCAGTCAAGATAGATAGATGCGTATCATAGATAAAGTACATTCAGTGGTGTGGGGCAAATTGAAAAATATTCAAAATGCACTGACATTATCAAAAACAAGAGGTTGTCACACGCTAAAACTCCAACATGTATATGATGGAGAGGATGGAGGAGCAGCCGTATGTGTAGTGTAATGCAGACCTGTTGAAGGTTTTTTATATATTTTATTGTGGTGCCCAGTGCCCACTCCTCTAGGCAGTCCAGGTACATTTATTGGTGCGATTCATAAAAGTTCAGGGTTTTTAATATATTGCGGTGACCTACTCCTCTACGCAGTCCAGGTACATTTATTGGTGCGATTCATAAAAGTTCAGGGTTTTTAATATATTGTGGTGACCCACTCCTCTACGCAGTCCAGGTACATTTATTGGTGCGATTCATAAAAGTTCAGGGTTTTTAATATATTGTGGTGACCCACTCCTCTACGCAGTCCAGGTACATTTATTGGTGCGATTCATAAAAGTTCAGGGTTTTTAATATATTGTGGTGACCCACTCCTCTACGCAGTCCAGGTACATTTATTGGTGCGAATCAAACAAGTTGATGGTTTTCTTATTATATATATTGTGGTGACCCACTCCTCTACACAGTCCAGGTACATTTATTGGTGCGATTCATAAAAGTTCAGGGTTTTTAATATATTGTGGTGACCCACTCCTCTACGCAGTCCAGGTACATTTATTGGTGCGAATCAAACAAGTTGCTGGTTTTCTTATTATATATATTGTGGTGACCCACTCCTCTACGCAGTCCAGGTACATTTATTGGTGCGATTCATAAAAGTTCAGGGTTTTTAATATATATTGTGGTGACCCACTCCTCTAGGCAGTCCAGGTACATTTATTGGTGCGAATCATAAAAGTTCAGGGTTTTTAATATATATTGTGGTGACCCACTCCTCTACGCAGTCCAGGTACATTTATTGGTGCGATTCATAAAAGTTCAGGGTTTTTAATATATTGTGGTGACCCACTCCTCTACGCAGTCCAGGTACATTTATTGGTGCGAATCAAACAAATTGATGGTTTTCTTATTATATATATTGTGGTGACCCACTCCTCTACGCAGTCCAGGTACATTTATTGGTGCGATTCATAAAAGTTCAGGGTTTTTAATATATATTGTGGTGACCCACTCCTCTAGGCAGTCCAGGTACATTTATTGGTGCGAATCATAAAAGTTCAGGGTTTTTAATATATATTGTGGTGACCCACTCCTCTACGCAGTCCAGGTACATTTATTGGTGCGATTCATAAAAGTTCAGGGTTTTTAATATATATTGTGGTGACCCACTCCTCTACGCAGTCCAGGTACATTTATTGGTGCGAATCATAAAAGTTCAGGGTTTTTAATATATATTGTGGTGACCCACTCCTCTACGCAGTCCAGAAAGATACCTTGTTGCAACATTTTGGACTAATAACTATATTGTGAGGTGTTCAGAATACACTGTAAATTAGTGGAAATGCTTGTTATTGAATGTTATTGAGGTTAATAATAGCCTAGAAGTGAAAATAAGCCCAAAAACTTGATTTTTAAACTTTTTATGTTTTTTTCAAAAAAAATCCGAATCCAAAACCTTAAATCCGAACCGAGACCTTTCGTCAAGTGTTTTGCGAGACAAATCCGAACCCCAAAAATAACGAAAATCCGGATCCAAAACACAAAACACGAGACCTCAAAAGTCGCCGGTGCACATCCCTAGTCCTTAATCAATCACAATGTAGATGGAATTCATATAATTAGTAAGACATTAATATTTACATAGAAGCAAACAATCCAAACATTCAAGACACTTTAAAAATAAAACTTACTCTTTCCCCAAATTATACATATATGTTGTAGAAAATATAATATGAAAAATTCCTATTCTGCCCCAACATGAGCGTTGAACTCCTAACCCTAAAAACTATAAACAGAAGGTTATCCTCCATGCCACGTGAGACTTCTCTTCAAAATTTTAACTTTGAATGTACTAGTGCAGTCCAGTCATGTTGGATGTGTACTTGTTTGGCAAGACGATCGAGTTGAATTTTTAGTTTGGTCTGAATTCACTTATAATAATGTGACATAGTCCTCTTCCAAAGTCTCTCCATTGCTCTGCATGTATGGGTATCACCTAAAGACTTGTTCATTTTCTATGGTATGACCTTCGGGTGTTTGAGAGGTGAGTCACCTCTCCCAATGGTTGAAAATAGGTTCAACCTTACTTAAATCAATCTATCTCCCAAAAGTTCAACGTAGGAGAAAATTCCCAGAAAACCTCATTATATGGTTCAGACAGGTACTGTCAGGATTGTATTCAGAGACTGGCAGACTCACATGTTCCACTGATTCTCAACCTGTAAAAACTGTGTATATTGGTTACCTTGACATTCTCTGACTCAAGTTCTAGACATTGCTTATCAGCGCTGTAAGGCTTAAATTGATTCTCTGTTGGGATTAGTCAGTGGTGGGTTTGTGATACCTCACCAGGACTATGCACTCCCTACAAAAGGACCATATATATCTGGAATGGGGGTATCACTTAAGTAAGATGAGGAACCATATATCTAAGAGTACATGGACACCTGTGCTTGTAGGATGTAACCATGTGACCTACTGAGAGAGGAGAAGAGTTCTGTGAGAGCCACCTGAGTATGAAAACATCACCGTTGCCATGATAACAGCAGCTGACTGCCAGAGAGAGGGAGAAGGAGCCGGAAGCCAGGTAATGAAGCCGGTATGCTGAGGAGAAACCTGAGGAGCATGATATAGCTGTTCTAACGGACTGGGTGTACAGTCTGAAGCAATCAGGCAGTACTGAATATTCCCTGTAACCAGGAGTCATAAGGATACAGTAAGAGAAGACAACTTCTACACAGTTAATATTTGCCAGTGTTAAACATATATAGACTTAATTATCCTACCCAGAAAGGAGGTTGTCAGAGAACAGTGACAGAAACTACAGAATATTGATATTAGAATAAGAACTAAGCAGAGGCGTTAGAGACAGTCCAGCATTAGTGACCTACAGAGTCAGCCATTTTGAAGATAAATATATCTTCACAAGAGTCAGTCAGTTGTTTATCTCAAGTCCAGTTAAAAATCAGCAGCTACGCCTAATAGGAATGCCCACTCTGGCTGCCCCTGCAATACATCAGTAAAACTGTGTCTTATAATATCTAACAGTGTATTAATGGTGTCAAGCAGAAGTAATGCTCAGAACTTGCAGGTTATACAGTGTTTCTGGTTCAGGATTTAAAAAGCTTGCAAGCAGTTTTAATTTACATTTATGTGCACCATCAAAGCCTGACCAGAGAAGAAACAACTATATTACGTATAATATGTTTGTGAATTAATAATAGTTTGGATTGCCTTTTAAAGTTGCAGTTACCTCCAGTAGACTCTGACTGTTAAATTGGAAACTAAATATTGCATGTTGCAATTTGCTGTTTAATGTGATACTGTATTTTTCACAATTATCTTGCTAGCTGTGCGGGGTCACATTAACCTTTCATTTGAAGGAAGTTAGACTGCGTGAAAGGGTTCCCGCAAAATAAATGTACAGGTATTTTATTATATTTGTGTCATCATTGTGTATTGGGGGTTTAGGACCACCTGTCTCTCTGCTGTGGCATGGGGAAAGAAGTTGTTGCTGGAAGCCTATATCAAGGTGAAGAAAACCCACACAAGGTAAATTCTCACAAACAACATATAAACAGTTACATAACCCTTAAGGGGTGTTAGAGGTTTATTAGGCTACCATTATGCCTGCCCTGGTTTTGGATTGTATTTGATTACTGTTGCCAGTTTATGTTATTATTCTTACTCCTAGTAGGCCTAGTCTTTGACATTAGTTTATGTTTCTTAGATGTTAGTCTCTTATATTCTCTGTTTTCATTTGTCCATATACTGTATAAGCCTACACTATTACACACAAGCCCAGGTATTTAGTATAGGTGAGCACATAGTACTCTAAGAGAAATATGGTCTAATATAGATGAAGACCTTTTGTGGTTCTAAAGGTTTTCTGGTATGCTGGTGGCAAACATTACAGTAGCTAAGCAGAGAAATGTTCATGGAATTATTGATGTGATCCAGAGAAACTAAATTATAGCAACACACAGAAAGAATGGGTTGAATATTTGGAGAGTATGTACTTCAAAAGATGGGAACTAGGTAATGGAACAGTTGGTAGAACTGTGGAAGCGCAGCTTGGCAAAAAGAGAACTCCAACCCTACTTCCTTGTATGCTTCCACGTCTGGAGATATGGATGAAGTGGAGACCACTGTATCACAAGAATAACATGCCTGGGAGATGTGTGTGTGTCTGTGTAGGAGAGGGCTTGAATTGTAGATCTATCGCCAGGTACTAGATGCAGAAGGTGAATGAGGTACAAAACACATTGAAATATTTAAAAGGTCCTATTTTGTAGCAACAAGTTGAGGATATTACAGTTAAGGAATAAAAAAAGACAAGAATAAAAAAAGGAAAGAATTTCATTATTGTTAATTAGAAGGCAGAGGAGTAGTTAGAGGGTATTATGGATAAAGGGGTGAGACCTTTGGAAGAAGTATAGCCTTTTCAGGTGCTGCAGCAGCTACTGAACCTGAAAGCGAGGAAGGGCCTGTAGCCACGGCTTTCCATGCAATGGTGGCAGTACCACCTCTGTCTGCCTCCCAGAGCAAGGGCAATGAATCTGAGTCATTGTGTATGCAAAGGCCCCACACCTGCTCAGAATGGCTGCAGTGGGAGAAATTGTGGCCCAAATTGTGAGTCATCGTAAAAAAAATCACAGTTATCAATGTTTCTCTTCATTTGATACACCAAGAGGCTCCCTGTCTTTCCAAAAATCATAATTTTGTCTCAAAGTTCCTCCCTTTCTAAAGAATTCCCGATGCTATTGCATATATAATAGTATATATTATTAGTAGTTAATTTATATAAGACAACTTGCTATTTTTCTATTTTGTTTCTTGATAGAAATGACTGTTACGTTTACACTGTATTTCTTACATGAAAGTATCTTGTGATTTCATCAAACACTATGTGCAGCAGCAACAAAGCATAGCCAGATACCAAGTCTATTTTCAGCTGCAGATAATCAAAAATACCACTTGTCCAATCTTTTTTCATTAAATCAGACTTTTAACAAAGTGCTTGGGTTGTCAGATCCTACATCCTGCTTCAAAGAACACTACCACTCGACAATAAATCTAGTCAACCCAGTATAAAAAAAAAAAAACAAAGAGTCAGCAGGCTTAGGATGAAACTTATAGGTAAAGCTTTACTATAAAGGTAGAAGTAAAGAAAAATAATAAAAATAGTCTGAAATTAAAATGGGTTTATCCTTGTACTGACTGTGACTGCTCCCAAACTGAAATAACACACAGTTGAAAGTGCAGGTATTACTCACACTTGTAGTAAGGACTAGGGATGTGCACCGGCGACTTTTCAGGTCTCGTGTTTTGTGTTTTGGATCCGGATTTTCGTTATTTTTGGGGTTCGGATTTGTCTCGCAAAACACTTGACGAAAGGTCTCGGTTCGGATTTAAGGTTTTGGATTCGGATTTTTTTTGAAAAAAACATAAAAAGTTTAAAAATCAAGTTTTTGGGCTTATTTTCACTCCTAGGCTATTATTAACCTCAATAACATTCAATAACAAGCATTTCCACTAATTGACAGTGTATTCTGAACACCTCACAATATAGTTATTAGTCCAAAACGTTGCAACAAGGTATCTTTCTGGACTGCGTAGAGGAGTGGGTCACCACAATATATATTAAAAACCCTGAACTTTTATGATTCGCACCAATAAATGTACCTGGACTGCGTAGAGGAGTGGGTCACCACAATATATATTAAAAACCCTGAACTTTTATGAATCGCACCAATAAATGTACCTGGACTGCGTAGAGGAGTGGGTCACCACAATATATATAATAAGAAAACCATCAACTTGTTTGATTCGCACCAATAAATGTACCTGGACTGCGTAGAGGAGTGGGTGACCACAATATATATTAAAAACCCTGAACTTTTATGAATCGCACCAATAAATGTACCTGGACTGCGTAGAGGAGTGGGTCACCACAATATATATAATAAGAAAACCATCAACTTGTTTGATTCGCACCAATAAATGTACCTGGACTGCGTAGAGGAGTGGGTCACCACAATATATTAAAAACCCTGAACTTTTATGAATCGCACCAATAAATGTACCTGGACTGCGTAGAGGAGTGGGTCACCACAATATATTAAAAACCCTGAACTTTTATGAATCGCACCAATAAATGTACCTGGACTGCGTAGAGGAGTGGGTCACCACAATATATTAAAAACCCTGAACTTTTATGAATCGCACCAATAAATGTACCTGGACTGCTTAGAGGAGTGGGTCACCACAATATATATTAAAAACCCTGAACTTTTATGAATCGCACCAATTAATGTACCTGGACTGCGTAGAGGAGTGGGTGACCACAATATATATTAAAAACCCTGAACTTTTATGAATCGCACCAATAAATGTACCTGGACTGCGTAGAGGAGTGGGTCACCACAATATATATAATAAGAAAACCATCAACTTGTTTGATTCGCACCAATAAATGTACCTGGACTGCGTAGAGGAGTGGGTCACCACAATATATATTAAAAACCCTGAACTTTTATGAATCGCACCAATAAATGTACCTGGACTGCGTAGAGGAGTGGGTCACCACAATATATATAATAAGAAAACCATCAACTTGTTTGATTCGCACCAATAAATGTACCTGGACTGCGTAGAGGAGTGGGTCACCACAATATATTAAAAACCCTGAACTTTTATGAATCGCACCAATAAATGTACCTGGACTGCCTAGAGGAGTGGGCACTGGGCACCACAATAAAATATATAAAAAACCTTCAACAGGTCTGCATTACACTACACATACGGCTGCTCCTCCATCCTCTCCATCATATACATGTTGGAGTTTTAGCGTGTGACAACCTCTTGTTTTTGATAATGTCAGTGCATTTTGAATATTTTTCAATTTGCCCCACACCACTGAATGTACTTTATCTATGATACGCATCTATCTATCTTGACTGCGTAGTGGGGTGGCCCCGGTACACAATTTGGTACCGAGGCCACAATATAATTAAAAAACTCTCCACGTGTCAGAATTCCACCAAACAAGTATCTGGACTGCGTAGTGGGGTGGCCCCGGTACCCAATTTGATACCGGGGCCACAATAAAATAAATACACCCTCCACGTGTCAGAATTCCACCAAACAAGTATCTGGACTGCGTAGTGGGGTGGCCCCGGTACCCAATTTGATACCGGGGCCACAATACCTCCTCCAAACATGGTACAGACAATTCGTCATTGAGATCCCACCAAGTATGTTAAAGACAGACAGGGTCCAAGTGTTATTGGTTGACTTTGTAAACCAAAAAACTGTCCCTGTTGCACATAGTCGTGCAATGAAGACTGACTTTTTCATTTAAAGGCACCATCTTTCAAGTGTAGTGTTTGTAAGTCTAAGTCATATTATACTTTTGGTAAAATTGGTTTATTTTGTTCCTCTTTATGGTAACTACTAATAGAATTAAAGTATTAAATAGAAGCGGCAGTTCCTCTTTATGGTAATTAGTAATAGAATTAAAGTATTAAATAGAATTAAAGTATGAAATAGAATTAAAGTATTAAATAGAATTAAAGTATGAAATAGAATTAAAGTATTAAATAGAATTAAAGTATGAAATAGAGTGGTATAGAGTTGTAGTGTGGTATAGATAGAGTGGTCCCCACAATATAATAATAAAACCCTCAACTGGTCTGAATTCCACCAAACAAGTATCTGGACTGCGTAGTGTGGTGGCCCCGGTACACAATTTGGTACCGAGGCCACAATATAATTAAAAAATTGGGCATCAACTGTCACCGTTGTTTAATATCTGATACACCTAAATATGGACTGCACAGTGGAGTGGCCCCGGTAGTAAATTTGGTGCCGGGGCCACAATACCTCCTCCAACTTCCAAGTGTAGTGTTTATAAAGACAGACAGCGTCGAAGTGTTATTAGTTGGCTTTCTTAACCCTAAAATTGTCCCTGTTGCAAATATTCGTGCAATGGACAGTTACTTTTTTATTGAAAGACTCAAGCTTTCAAGTGTAGTGTTTATAAAATATAAACAACAATACAGTAGTTTTAGAGCACGTCAATACCTTTTGTTTTAAATTATGACACGGCATTTTACTTTTGGTTTAATTTCTTGAATTTTTTAAAATTTGGTTTTACTTTTTGAACATGGCAAACGACTGTTGATTGGTCATATAATGCCAAAAAAAAAATTCTAAGATGGAATTGTCCTTGGGCCCTCACACCCACCCTTATGTTGTTGAAATAGGACATGCACACTTTAACAAACCAATCATTTCAGCGACAGGGCCTACCAAACAACTTTGGCTGAAATGATTGGTTTGTTTGGGCCCCCACACCAAAAAAGCTATTCATCTCTCCCTGTACAGACTAAACAGGCTCTACTGAGGCAAGATGTCGTCCTCATCCTCAACCTCTGATTCCTCTCCCCCTACAGTGTGTACTTCCTCCTCATCACACATTATCAATTCGTCCCCGCTGGACTCCACAACCACAGGTCCCTCTGTAGTATCTGGAGGGCAGTGCTGTACTTCATTGAGGAATTGATTATTCATTTTTATAAACATCATTTTTTCAACGTTGTGAGGAAGCAACCTCCTTCGCCGCTCACTGACCAGGTTCCCCGCTGCACTAAAAACTCTTTCCGAGTACACACTGGAGGGGGGACAACTCAGGTAAAATAGAGCCAGTTTGTACAGGGGCTTCCAAACTGCCTTTTTTTCCTGCCAGTAACAATATGGACTGTCTGACATGTCTACTTGGATGGTGTCAGCAAAGTAATCATCCACAATTTTTTCTATTGTAACAGCATCCAATGCAGCGAGAGTAGACATGTCTGCAATGGTTGGCAGGTCCTTCAGTCCGGACCAGATGTTATCAGCATCCCCGCCAGTGCCTCTTTTGGGAAAACTGAGCTTTTTCCTCGCAGCCATAGATGTGGAAGAAAATGAGGGTGGAGCTGTTGGCATGTCACGGTCCTCTTCAGAGGACAATCTCCTGACCAGCAGGTCTTTGCACCGCTGTAGACTTGTGTCCGCCGGAAACAGAGACACAACATACGCTTTAAACCGAGGATCGAGCACGGTGGCCAGAATGTATTCCTCTGACTTTAAAAGAGTGACCACCCTCGGATCCTGGCAAAGCGTACGAAGGGCTACATCCACAAGAGCTACATGCTTGGTGTAATCGCAATGGCTTACCAGCTCCTCCCTCACTTTCTCCAGCTGCTTCTGCAACAGCCTGATCAGGGGAATGACCTGATTCAAGCTGGCAGTGTCGGAACTGACTTCTCGTGTGGCAAGTTCAAATGGCTGCAGAACCTTGCACAACACGGAAATCAGTCTCCACTGCGCTTGACTGAGGCGCATCCCCACTCCTTTGCCTATGTCGTAGGTGGCTGTGTAGGCCTGAATGGCCTTTTGCTGCTCCTCCATCCTCTGCAGCATATAGAGGGTGGAGTTCCAGCGCGTCACAACCTCTTGTTTGAGGTGATGGCAGGGCAGGTTCATGCTTTTTTGATGTGCCTCTAGTCTGCGGTAGGCACTGGCTGAATGACGAAAGTGTCCAGCAATTTTGCGCGCCACCGCAAGCATCTCCTGCACACCCCTGTCACTCTTGAGGTAATGCTGCAACACCAAATTATTGGTGTGGGCAAAACATGGGACGTGCTGGAAATTGCCCATATTTAATGCCCGCACAATGTTACTGGCATTGTCTGACACCACAAATCCCCATGAGAGTCTAAGTGGGGTAAGCCACTGGGAGATAATTTCCCTCATTTTCTCTAATATGTTGTCAGCGTTGTGCCTCTTATTAAAGCCTGTAATACACAATGTTGCCTGCCTTTGCATGAGCAGCCATTTTGTAGATGCTGCTACTGATGCAGCTGTTGCTGTTGCTGCGGAAGGGGATGCATCTACCCAGTGGGCTGTCACAGTCATATAGTCCTTCGTTTGCCCAGAACCACTTGTCCACATGTCCGTGGTTAAGTGGACAGTGGGTACAACCGCATTTTTAAGAGCACTGAGGACACTTGATCGTACTTCTCTGTACATTTTTGGTATCGCCTGCCTAGTGAAGTGGAATCTCGAGGGGATTTGGTACCGGGGACACAATACCTCCATCAACCCTCTAAATCCCACTCCACTGATGGCGGACACCGGGCGCACGTCTAACACCAACATTGCAGTTACAGCCGCAGTTATACGCTTTGCAATAGGGTGACTACTATCGTATTTTGTGGTCATGGCAAACGACTGTTGGACGGTCAATTGTTTTGTGAAAGACTTAGCGGTCTTACGACTTCCCCTCTGGGAAGATGACCGACTAACAGCAGCAACAGCAGCAGTGGCAGTAGTAGGCGTACCGCTGCAGGATTCCTCGGATGAATCCCGTATTGAGGAGGACTCAGTCTGGCTGCTGACTTGGGCTGCAGGACTGAATCTGATGGAGATTGTGGAGGAAGTTGACGAGGAGGGTGTTGCTGGTGTGTATCCAACTGGACCACGGGATTTAGGTGTCCCTGTACCGATGAGGGTCCTAGCCCCAGTTCCTGAACTAACCACTGAACTATGAAGGTTATTCAGGTGACGTATAAGGGAGGATGTTCCTAGGTGGGCAAGATCCTTACCCCTGCTTATTTGAGCTTTACATAAGCTACATATGGCCATACATTGGTTGTCTGGATTTGGATAAAAATAACTCCAGACCGAAGAGGTGCATTTTTTGGTCTTCTGACCAGGCATGACGATGGGCTTTTTCATCCCATGGACATCAGCTGTTTCCCCCCCTGGTGCCTCATTTACAATAACCACATCACCATCCTCATCATCAAGTTCCTCCACAGCGCCAGCTACATCATCAATAGCCTCCTCCCGAGCCACCTCTTCCCGTACAGTGATGGGAAGGTCAGGCTTGACAACCACCAACATCCTTGGACTCGCCTTGTGGATTTGTGATAATTTCTCTTTAGAAGGCAGAGTTGTTTGCTGTTTTGTTGCTGACAGCATAACTCTCTTCAATTTTTTGTAGGGGGGGGGAGGAGGAGGAGGGCTAAGATCCGTGGGTGAAGCTGAACCACTAGTCATGAACACGGGCCAGGGCCTAAGCCGTTCCTTGCCACTCCGTGTCGTAAATGGCATATTGGCAACTTTACGTTTCTCCTCAGATGATTTTAAGTTTCTCTTTTTGCTACTTTTTCTTAACTTGGGCTTTTTGGATTTTACATGCCCGGTACTACGAGATTGGGCATCGGGCTTGGAAGACGACGTTGATGGCATTTCATCGTCTATGTCATGACTAGTGGCAGCAGCTTCAGCATTAGGAGGAAGTGGGTCTTGATCTTTCCCTACTTTATCCTCCAAATTTTTGGTCTCCATTATATGTAGCACAAGATACTGCAGAATGTGTGAACTTGGTAATATTGCAGTACCAATGGACTTATACTGCTGGATTGGTTTTGCAAATTTGGTTATAATTATTATATATTTTTTTTTTTTATTTTTTTTTTTTACTTTTTTTTTATTTTTAAAAAACTTGGGAATAGTGGGGAAATAACTATGCCCTTAGAAGCACAGAGCACAGGACACAGCACCACTGGACTGAACAGGACACGGCACAGGACCCAGCAGCACTACGGAACTCAGCAGGACAGAGCACAGGACACAGCACCACTGGACTGATACTGCAGAATGTGTGAACTTTGTAATATTGCAGTACCAATGGACTTATACTGCTGGATTGGTTTTGCAAATTTGGTTATAATTATTATATATTTTTTTTATTTTTTAAATTTTTTATTTTTTTTTACTTTTTTTTTATTTTTTAAAAACTTGGGAATAATGGGGAAATAACTATGCCCTTAGAAGCACAGAGCACAGGACACAGCACCACTGGACTGAACAGGACACGGCACAGGACCCAGCAGCACTACGGAACTCAGCAGGACAGAGCACAGGACACAGCACCACTGGACTGATACTGCAGAATGTGTGAACTTTGTAATATTGCAGTACCAATGGACTTATACTGCTGGATTGGTTTTGCAAATTTGGTTATAATTATTATATATTTTTTTTATTTTTTAAATTTTTTATTTTTTTTTACTTTTTTTTTATTTTTTAAAAACTTGGGAATAATGGGGAAATAACTATGCCCTTAGAAGCACAGAGCACAGGACACAGCACCACTGGACTGAACAGGACACGGCACAGGACCCAGCAGCACTACGGAACTCAGCAGGACAGAGCACAGGACACAGCACCACTGGACTGATACTGCAGAATGTGTAAACTTTGTAATATTGCAGTACCACTGGACTTTTACTGCTGAATGTGTGAACTTGGTAATATTGCAGTACCAATGGGCTTATACTGCAGGATTGGTTGTGCAAATTTTGTGGTAATTAAAAAAAATTAAAGTAGTTTTTGGTATTTTTTAAAAAAACTTTTTTTTATTTTTTTAAACACAGGGGAATATTGGGGAAATAACTATGCCCTTAGAAGCACAGAGCACAGGACACAGCACCACTGGACTGAACAGGACACAGCACAGGACCCAGCAGCACCACTGACCTCAGAAGGACAGAGCACAGCACACAGCACCACTGGACTGATACTGCAGAACACAGCACAGCACAGCACAGCACAGCACAGAACTAAACAGCACAGCACAGAACTAAACAGCACAGCACGAGATCTACCAGGACAGAGGACCACCTAACACACCCTCCCTCTACCCTGATCAATGCCCGAGTGAAGATGGTGGCGACTAGCGGGGAATTTATAGGATCCGAGTATCGCGAGATCCGACAACGGGATTATGAGTCAGAGCCTCAGTTTCACATTTGAATTTGGCGCCAATACCCGGATCTGTCTCGGATCCGACTCGGATCCGCAACGTTCGGGTGGGCTCGGATTTCATAAATCCGAGTGCGCTCATCCCTAGTAAGGACAAATATAAATGGACTGCTTTACCAACATGGCATTGACTAATCATTTTGTTACTTTACCTACAGACTACTGAGCTGTCTCTGCATACAGGTACTCACTATGTATGATGAAAGATTATATTATTAGCCTTTCTATACTAGTTATCATTTTCTTGTTCCATGATTGAATAGCCACTGAAACATTAGCCACTGTTATACCAATGCTCACAGCATCCACATCATTTGCCCTCATTACTCATCTCTCACAACTTATCACTCATCTTTCTTAACTCATTTGTAACTCATTCCATGTAGCTCATCACTTCTTATGTTCGTTTTTCACATATCATAAACTTGCTTGATCCTGGCAAATGATGATGTCCAGTCTGATTTTTATTTGAAAAATAATAATTTCACTGTAATAATCAGGGTTAAACATAGCATTGTTGGGCCCTATGGCTAAATTCGGGGGTGGGCCCGACATACCTGTCAACCATCCTGAGCTCCACACTGTCCACATATGCTCAGAAGAGAAAATGCTCTGCACTGCAGAGCATGCATGGGGATTGGCACATGCACAGTGAAGACTCAGGGCTTCACTGCACATTTGCCACCCCCACACATATTCTTAAGAAGAAAACAGCTGCCACGTCGGGAAAACAGTAGAGATGCTCAGGCTCAGTTCCTCGAGAACCGAACACACCCAAACTTAGCAGATCCGGCTCAGTACTTTCACGCTCCCTCAGAATTGAAAACGAGGCAAAACGTCATAGTTACGTCGTCGGATCTCGAATCTCGCGAGCTTTGGATTCTATAAGTACCGCCCTCCACGGCGATCCAGCGCCATTTCACAGAGGGACACAGCACAGTTTTTGGCAGTCTCTAGAACAGTTGGGCAGTGTCATAGGTAAAATAGAAAGAGAAGCAGTAGCAGTGTTCTTCAAAGTCTCCAGTGACATTCAGGAGAACTCCATTGCTCCATTGCTACTTGTCATTGCTGAAATAGAAATAAAAGGAATGGCAGGCTTGGTCTTCTAAATCTGCAGTCACATTGTACTGTGTTATATAGGTAACATACAAAGAGGAGAGCTCCATTGCTCCATTGCGAATTGCACCACTTTTCTTTATTGACACTGCTGTGTGGAAATGTTTCCTAGATGTGCTAGCAACTGCCGTGTGTTTGAGTCATTGCTCTGTCGCTTAGCATCCAGCGAGGTCGCTACAGTCTTTGTTTGAAAGTGTATGAAAATAATATTGTGACCTGTGAAGTGGTCAAAATTGACTGCAAATTACTTGAAATTAGTCTTATCGAGGTTAATAATAATGTAGGGTGAAAAAAAGCAAAAATATGTGATTTTAGCAAAAAAAAATAGGGATTTTAGAAAAAAATCGGGATCCAAAACCAAAGCCAAAACACGCAAAGGCGGTTTTGTCAAAACCAAAACCAAAACACAAGTTAATCCAGATCCAAAACCAAAACCAGAACACGGGGTCAGTGAACATCTCTAGAAAACAGGCATTGCAGGGTCCCTCTCACCTCCAGAATCCGTAGCCCCTGCAGTGGCAATAGTTTTGTCGCAGGTAATAATGTATATTATTGCATTATTCCTTCTGATGAAAGTGCTAGCACAGCACAGAAACTCGTCAAGGCACCTTGTTTCATTTCATATTGTTTGCATCCTATCTTCTTCCCGGGCTGTTAAAAGAGAACTGCTTTATTTATCATTTCTGGATGAACCACATCTTTCTTCTGTAGCAATTATAGGAGACCTCTTACAAGGGATAACATCTACAGCCGTGGACTCGGTAATTATCCTTCCATTTAGGACATTAAGTTATTTACCGCTTTTTGGATGTTCCATATAGAGAGACTCCGTTAATGAGAAGTTCATCCATAGCCCACACTGTGGTCAACTCAACAATACTGACATTTCTCTGTACCATATAAACATATATCTATTGGATTCATTCTGATCTACTATTGAGATAGTTCATCACTTCCGCGCTATCTTCATACCAGCTGTCACACTCCGATTTCACTAGCGCAAGTGGAACATTTTATAACTCTCAATAATCAATATTGGATGTATACCATCAAAGAAATCCGTTTTTCTGATTTATCGGGCTGAATCCTTGGCCAGCACTGTACAATTAGACCTGTTCAATAATCATTTGTATATCATTGCATTATCACTGTACCTATTGTCAGAAGAAACCCGTGTAGTGATAACAACTTGGTTCTTTCCACATCGTTTCAGCTGTTTCACAGGATATATTAATTATCATCCAAACACTGCAGTGTTCAACTCGGACCATTACTTTATCATCAATCGTGAGTAGCTGGTTGTTTATCCATCTTTATGATTCATGTTTCAACGGGTTTTTCCATTATGCTATACATTGAATTTTTTATTTATGTGCTAATACCATCTTAGCTTTCCATACAATCCGGGTATTGTATATAGCTTCATGCAAGTTTTTTTATTAGTATTTGTATTATACTTGTTATTGTTATTATACATGCTATGCTCACCATGTGTGTTATATGATCAGGCTTATTTCAGTTTATACTAAGATCCTATATAGGATCTATATTAATAAATGTTATTTTATATATACCCTACATTATCTGTCTATTTCTCCTTATGCAATCGAATGTGACCCTCTTTTTTGCCTTTTATATGGTACAGATTGTTGAATAGCGCAGACAGACTTTTTTTCTTGTATTATTGTTAATATTCACCTACTTTTGGTCCACTCACATAATTTTGAGCACACAGGTATTCTGAAATAATTATTGAGCCTCATTCTGTGAGCCCCAGTATGCCTTGATGGTATTTTTGAGAGGTGTATCTATGCCAAATGTCTGACAGTCTAATTTCTAATAAATTAGTATTCTTGATGAATGCTTGTCAAACATATATTCAAACTAATTTACAATTATTATTTAGCATTAACATCTTTCAAAACTAATAAATAATATTTCTGCACTACTAGTTTATAATAATACATAAAATTATCTGTCTGTATCCCCATGCATCTACAGATTGTTCTAAAAATATCTCTGAAGTCATCTCACACATTTGGTGGGTCTTCCCTCTTTGTTTCTGTCAAATAGTTTAAAGTGTTTAATAGTTCTCCAATTACTTCAACCACAAATAGACTTAAACAGGCCTTGCTTATTTCTTTTTGTGTACACATTTGTGTAACAGAGTTCTAGAAAAATGATAATTTCTCTCAAGAATCTTTGCACAAATGTACACTTACAAATTGCTAAGAAATTAAGAACAAAATAATTGCAATCTTTTGTAAAAGGTATCAAAAACATACATTGCAGTTTCAAAAACTAAGCTTTCATCTCGCAGTCCTAAAACATACTAATAGGAGTGACAAAATTTAGGGAATTTATAATATAAGTGCTAATGATTGTCATTATTTAAATAACCAATAATAATAATAATGGAAAGTTTACTGTTTTGATGTTAAGTGACAAGAGAGTGTCAAATTGCTCACAAGAATTTATCCACATATGAGTACTTACACAACTGGGTTTGAAAAACTGATGGAACTAACTACAGTCCATAACTTATAACCCAACAGTACACACATATGTTTACTTTTCAAAAAAAAAATTCACGATTCCTGCCACTGGAAATTTTCATAAAAAAACAAAAAACTCAGGATTAAGGAAAATAGGTCCCTATCAGGCCCAAATTTGTACAAACACTATAGAGATCAGGTTCAGAGCAAAAAAACAGGCATGGTAGCTGTCAACTGCCTAGAACCATTCATGGGGGCCGATTCAATTCCTCGCGTTGTTCCTAAGAACAACGCAGGCCATGCACTATTACTGTTACTACGGTAACAAATGCAAATTATTACCGTTAGTACAGGACTTTCAAAGCTTATTTGTGAACGCAGTTCTGTGAGCAATATTCCAGGTTAAAATTACCATAGTAACGGTAATAAAGTGGGGTCCACTGTCATGATAACAGTATAAATAATAATGTCTGTTACTTTATTATGGGGATTGAATCCCCAAGGCTGGAAGTTGGCTGGTCAGAAAGAAGTTCTTGATGAAGCTTAGCTGAAAGTATTCTGTGAGGCTGTAGAGGTGATCCCAGGGAGGCAGTTTCCAGACACAGAAATAGACGTGAAGAATGCTGAAGGCTTAATGTCACGATAATAAAGTCAGTGTCCAGCTGGTTTGGCCAATACTGAGGAGACTTGGAGAAAGTACAGTCTGTATTCCAGGGCTACACAATACAATATGTGTGTACAGATATATGCAGTGATGGTCAAGTTAGGAGATTCCCAGGAAACAGACTGCAGTGTGACCAGTATGCAAATCAAGTCAGTAAAAGGTAAGTAAATGTCAGTAAGCAGGTTCCAGAGGATGAAACAAAATTAAGTCCACTTGTCTTAGCCGGGTCGGTACATGGTAATAGCAAATTAGGAAGCAGGGTGCCAAAGGAATAAACAAGAGTGAATCCAGAATACAAAAACAGGTCAATACGCAGTATAGCAGGTCAGCATACAGCATACCAAAGGGTTAAGGCAAAAGGCTGGTACAATTTGTCTAAAGCAGGGTCAAAAGCAAGAGGTCAGTGTCAGGTACTTAGGCTGGCTGTTAACACAATCTCCTTGCAAAGCTTGTATGCCAGAAGGACCCTTTTATAGTGACTATGGTAGCTTCTTGATGACCTCAGCAGGAAACTTTCAGAATGAATGGAATTGAACAGAAAGTTTTGCACATGCTCAGAACTGCTGTCAATTGTTGCTAGGCAACACAGGAAGCCAAACCAGACTAGTGATGGAAGAGAGCCTGGGCAAGACAGGCGAATGCTGAAGATCCGTAGCAACTGGCAAGCCATAGAAAGTGAGTTGCTCTAATAGGTAAATAGCGGCCTGTCCGGCCTGGAGATGAGCATGCTGCTGCTAAAGTCCCCATTGACTGTGACATCCGCGTTGTTCTAAAGATCAATGCAGGGAATTGAATCTGCCCAGTGGTGTCTACCAGGACATGGCCTTCATTAACTAATAGTTGTGAGCAGCTGTGCAGAGCCAAATCCTCAAATTCGTCATGCTTCGTCATGCTTATTCTTAATATTATATTTAGGACATTGGGTAACAGACTTCTGTCACTACCACAAACTACTTAACAAGAAATACAAAGTTAAAAATTTTAACTGTATAGAACTTTTTAGGTAGTAAGAATGAACGAAAAACAGTTCTAAAGCGCTCCTACTCCAAAAATTGTCTATATAGTATTGCTGTGCAAAATGACAGTCCGATGTCGCTCCCTATCTGAGGGGTGCCAATTCCTCATATAACAGCACCAAGAGAACAGACCTAAAATAGTGGTGCCAGAGGACTGATTTGATACATCAGAATAAATTATACCCACCAAAAGAGGAATGGAGTATGAATAATTGCATAAAAACACCTGTTGGCTTGTAGAAAACAGGGATCCATAACTATTTTCTCTCTTCTTGCATTATAGGGAATCATCCTCTAGTTTTATTTTCATTTAGTAATGCAGTACACTGTTAAATCCCGGCGAGTTTTGTCTTGAATTAGATTGTCCTGGTCACAGTTTTACATAAATAATATTGGGGGGAAACATATACAAAGAGAAAAAATAAAATAAAATTAAGCATAAAGAACATTTCAAAATTAAAGTAGTGACAGAAGGGAGGAAAGTGTAGAGGGAAAGGGTGGAAAGGTGTTTGGGAGGGGATATTTGTTGCCTTTTCACATTATGTGTGATCATTTTTAGTAGAATATAAGATATGTGATTTTAAGCATCATGAAATGGTCCCTACATTTTTAGAGGGTATTTCTAAAAATTAGAGATTTCCAAGATTCTTAAGAATTCTGTGGAGGAATTTTGAATGTAAAACCTGTCTTTCCATGAATTAACAAGATGGCCAGACTAAAGTAATAGCATCTTCTTAACTGAAGAAGTAATAGGTAGTAGATAATCTTTTCAATGTGTGCAAAAAAAAACATATGATTTCATTTTTGAAGCATGTATATTTGTAACAGGCTACATCAGTGTTTCCAGGAATGATCAGTAAGCTCATGCAAATCAATAGTTTGTAAATTTCCAAACCACTAGTACTTAAAAAGATAATGCTTGGAGAGTGTTGAACAGTAAATAAATATTATTGTATATTTATAATACAATTTTCTTTTATCTTCAAGAAATCTAATTGAGATAATACCCAAACAGCTCTGTAATGCCTCTTATCAATATTAATGTTCATGTGTGTATAATTGTGCCCCATTCTGCCACTCCATCTCCCTGCTTTTTTCTTCCGCCTGGTGATTTCTGACTCCACACCTTACTGGGTAAAAGTATGAGAAATAACTTTTACTGCTACTCATGTAAAACCTCAGAATACATCTCAAATTGAGTCAGAAAGGGAAACTGGAAAACTAGTGTAGCACAACACCTGGAGTGTCAGAGGTTAGACAACACTGGTGTAGCACTAACTAATTGCATTATTACATAATATCTAAAAAGAGCCATGGTGTGATGGTCCAGGGGTGATAGTATGGGCACAGGTGTTTAAGATAAAGTGTTTGGTAACTTTGGGTAGCAGCGACATATAAACTCTTGTTTCTCTGATTCACGTTGTCTGCGTTGACTTTTTTCAAACTCAATAAGACCCACACCACGGCAGAGAGACAAAGGTTTCTCCAACAATACACAGACAACTGAGTGTCACTATAGGGCTTATTGAATACTGTCTTACTTAAAAATCTTGTGAACTCTAACGGGTAAATGTATCAAGGTCTGATTTTTTCAGCATGTTAAAATCGCAGCAAATCGCGGGTGATAACCTGCGATTTTAGTCAAAAATTTCTCAAATGTATCAACCTGCGATTTTTACCCTTAACTTCAAAATCGCTGGTCATCTCTGGCGATGTAAAACACTCCCGTGTTAGCTAACTCTCCTGTGTTGTAGCAGCGTGTTGTATAAACACATCATTGTTAAACTGTTCTGCAATAGAGCCGGAGCTCTGGCAGCTGTAAAAAGTGTTAAAAATAGATGAAAGTAAAAAATAAAAAAAAAAGCGTGGGGTCCCCCTCTATCCAATATTAACCCTAGTGCCGCCAGACTACTGCTGATTCCATGCAAATCGACAAGGGGGCCCTCGTGGCTGAAGCAAAGAAGACTTCAATCAACAAGGGGGCCCTCCTGGCTGCAAGCAACAAGGGGGGCTTTGTGCCCAAGAAGAACAGAAGATATTACAAGCAGGGACTTTGGATACAAATACTTTTGGGACATTTCAAGCAGGGACTTTGGATCTACAAATACTGTTTGGACATTTCAAGCCAGACTTTGGAAATTACAAATTTATTTTGGACTTTTACAAGCCGGACTTTGGATACAAAATTAAGCTGCTGACGACAGATGAAAACATCTGCAGTGAGTCAGTGGCGCACGCAGGGGGGGGTTGAGTCTCTAGAACCCCCCCTGCGCTAACTAAGTGGCCACTGTCCTATACAGCAGCCGCGGCGCTGTCAAAGAAGCGTCCACGGCGGTGCTGTATTGTATACAGCAGCTCTCTCTCGTTTTTTTTTTGGGAGGGGTTTTGGGTCGGCGGGGGAAACCCCCCCCGACAATCCTCCGTGCGCCGCTGTGAGTATAGGGTATTTATTATTTTTAATAAAAAAATGTGGTATCAATGAGAGTGTTTACTGTCTTTATTGTGGTTTTATCATTTTTATTAAATGGATGTGGTTTTAATGAGGGTGTTGTGATTTTGTAAACATTTTCTTTTCTTTTGTGGAACTACAGGTTCCGGCCAGCCCTGGGTGTCAAGGCATGTTGGCAGTTGTGGTTCGCCAAATGTCAGCATGCCCTGGCTGCCATGGGCATGCTGGTGCTTGCAGTTATACAAGTATCAGTATGCCCAGACTATTTATGGCACCCTGGCTGACTGGGACTTCTAGTGCAACAAAACAAAATGGCATCTGTTTATTTGTTTCAACTATAATCGCCGTTATTACCCTACACCCACTGCCCAGGTGTGTAGGAAGAGCCCCTAGTCCTTTCAACACTGGGCTGGGTGTCCCTAGAGGGGGGACCAGCTCGTTTTTTTGGGCGGACCGCACTCCCTATGGAATCCAGCCCAGCGCTGAACAGCCTGGGGTTGGTTTGTCATTATGGCAGGGGGACCCCTGCCACGTGTCCCCCTGCTATAGTGCCACTAACTCCGACTGGTTTGCCAAGTGCTGATTCAGTGCAAATCGGGGGGGACCCCACGCAAAATATTTCCCTGATTTTCACGGAACCAGCAGTAGTCTGGCAGCACTGGGGTTAATAGTGAATAGAGGGGGAAACCCCACGCTTTTAAAAAAAAAATCATCTATTTTTAACAGTTTTTACAGCTGCCGGAGCTCCAGCTCTATTGCAGAACAGTGTAACAGTGATGTGTTTATACAACACGCTGCTAGCAAGCAGCGTGTTGTATCTGGCATTTTTTCAAGCAAACACTCCTGAGTTTGCTTAATCGCAGCTTCATACAATTGAGATTTGTATAGCTAGAGTGGCAAACAGTCGGGAGTTTGATCTCTATCGATTTTGGAAATAGTGATTTTGACAGAAGCACAACTCTGGCGATTTTACTGACAAGTGAGGCCACTTAGTTGAACGCACTTAAAGGGCGACAGTGTTTGCAACAGAACTTACACTTACCTTTAAGGGTTAACATCCGTTCTGGCCCGACCAATGATAGATGTTGTGGGAGGGTCCTGGTTTCATATAGGTGGCTGCACTTCCTGGTTTTCTTCACTCTTCGTCACGAGATCCCGCCCACCCACCCCTTGTGTACTGTGGTAGCTGTTGATGTTTTAACTAATTTTTGCAGTAGAAAGGCACTGCGTTCAGCGGCTGATTAGTTAAGCGCTAGTGTTTGTTTGGCCGCAGGTCACTGTCCCCTTAGAGGCATCAGTAACTCTTTGGTCCTTCGGTGAGGAGGTTCCCTTGTCAGGCTCGGTGAGAGATGGCATTGTGAGTTTAAAAGGGGTACAGTCACTCTGACGCCAATTTAGCGCATAGCAGTTTTGGGATGAGATCCCCTTGTTAGTGAATGTACAGCGGTTTCGCCAGTTCCCATGCTTATCTGGTTGTATCAGCTAGGTAGTTGTCCCACAGTGCCCTTTCTCCGCCACCAAAGTTTAGTTAAAAGGTTACTTAAATTAATAAACTTTGTCCTCTATTTTTGCCAACCTTACACATGACTCTGTGTTTTTATTTTAGTTAAGTTGGTAAGCTATAAAGGTTTGTGAAGGTGGGGGGACATACACAGTGAGCCATTTAATTAAATCTCAGCTTCATACATCTGCGAGTTTCAAATCTCCCGAGAAAATCGCTGGGTTTGCAAAATCAGACCTTGATACATTTACCCCCAAGGCTTGTCCCAGCTATGGGATTGGCAATAAACGTAGCCCTTGGTTTAATTAGCATTCAAATTTACAGTTCACAGTACTAAACCACATGCAATTAACATCCACAATGCAGCAAATATATGTATATATTAAACTCTGTCTATCAATAAAGGCCTAATTTTATTAAGCAATCAAATAGTACTATTCAGCATTTAAACATTTGGGGCCTCTTCTGGAGAATGATGCACAATTAAAGGGTGATATGTGTAAATGATAGGGGTGTGCACCGGCCACTTTTCATGTTTTGGGTTTTAGGTTCTGATTAGCTTCAGGTTTTGGGTTCTGATTGGTTTTGCCAAAACACCCCACTCAAGGTTTTGGTTCTGATTTAGGGTTTTGGGTTCTGATTTTTTTTTTAAAAAGCATAAAAAGTGCTACAATCCATATTTTTGTTTTTTTTTCACTCCTACACTATTAATAGCTTCAATAACATTCATTTCCACTCATTTCCAGTCTATTCTGAACACCTCACACCTCACAATATTGTTTTTAGGCCAAAAGGTTTTGTTTTTTTGCTAATTTTAGTGAACTTTGGCTTTTTGGATTTTACATGCCCTCTACTAGGAGATTGGGCATCGGCCTTGGCAGACAAAGTTGATGGCATTTTATCGTCTATGTCATGACTAGAGGCAGCAGCTTCAGCATTAGGAGGAAGTGGTTCTTGATCTTTCCCTACTTTATCCTCCAAATTTTTGTACTCCATTATATCCAGCACAAGAGAGCGTACCCCTAAACCACACACACCCGGCAAAGGCTTTAAAAATTATATGCGGCACAGGACAGTACCACTGGACTGGAGTTATACAGCAGTTCAAATTCCTTTATACTGCAGGAACAGTGAGCATAGTTAAATATTGCATTACTAATTTTTCTGGACTGCAGGAACAGTGAACGTAGTTAAATATTGCAGTACTAATTTTTTTTGACTGCAGGAATAGTGAACGTAGTTAAATATTGAAGTACTAATTACTTTTGACTGCAGGAACAGTGAATGTAGTTAAATATTGCAGTACTAATTTTTCTGGACTGCAGGAACAGTGAACGTAGTTAAATATTGCAGTACTAATTTGCCTAGACTGCAGGAACAGTGAACGTAGTTAAATATTGCAGTACTAATATTTCTGGACTGCAGGAACAGTGAACATAGTTAAATATTGCAGTACTAATATTTCTGGACTGCAGGAACAGTGAACATAGTTAAATATTGCAGTACTAATATTTCTGGACTGCAGGAACAGTGAACATAGTTAAATATTGCAGTACTAATATTTCTGGACTGCAGAAACAGTGAACGTAGTTAGATATTGCAGTAGAAATTCCTTTTAACTGCAGGAACAGTGAACGTAGTTAGATATTGCAGTAGTATTTTTTTTATACTGCAGGAACAGTGAACGTAGTTAGATATTGCAGTAGAAATTCCTTTTTACTGCAGGAACAGTGAACGTAGTTAGATATTGCAGTAATAATTTTTTTATACTTTTTTTATAATTTATTTATAATTTTTTAATAATTTTTTTATAACAATGGCCTTAGCAGGACAGAGCACAGGACAGAACACGGGACACAGAACCACTAAAAATTCTCATCCATGGTAGAGACATCCTGAGAGATACATGGGATAACCCAAGCGAACATATCAAGGGAAAAAATAAAGGAAGATTATATTTGTGCCAATTATTTGTCTACATGTTCTACATCTAATGCCCATAAGAGAAAATACATTTACTCCAATATGCAAGTAAATGATAGCCTCCAGTCATGAAGGTGTTAAGTGTTTTATATATGGTAGAAATATCAACCCCTTTTATCAGGATCAAACTCCAGCAACTCCTGTTGCACGCTTTGTTTTTAGTTTGTGTAGCCTCATTCAGTGATAATACTGTTTTTCCCCTTTCTACAACATCAATAGGCCGCCTTTCCTTATCTCCAAAACAGAGTAAGTCTAAAAACCCAACCTCCTGCTTCCCTGATCAACGCCCGACTGAAGATGGCGGCGGCAAGCGGGGAATTTATAGAATCCGAGTATCGCGAGATCCGACGGCGGGATTTGGAGTCAGAGCCTCGTTTTCACTGTTTCTCCCCGCCGGAAATACCCGAACAGTGCTCGGATCGCCCTCGGATCCGCACTGTTCGGGTGGGCTCGGATTGCGATAATCCGAGCCCGCTCGTTAGTAAATGATGCAGTTTCTTTCTCTCAAAGTTGCTTTTTACAGTAAAGTTAGTGTGCTGTCAATCAGGTGGACAAGTGAACCAAGTCCTAAGCTGGTTAATCAAGGGTTAATGCATGTTGTCTTTAGTTTACTTTAAAAGATGTGTATTGTGGACTGGTGCAGGTGATAACTTAATTGTCTTTACACAGATGGTCTGTTTGCATTCAGTTTCTCCATTCACACTCTTTTGTCAGCCTGCCATTTCTCCCTCTCTTTTACCCTGTAATAAATCTTAGCTCTGTCAGAGCTGTAGGTTTGTCTTATCTGATATTCTGCATTTATCTGTCTCTCACTCTCTTCCTTTCTGTAGTTTAGCTCTTTCAATCCATAGTCCTGAAGCATGATGGGAACTGTAGTTTTTGGTGATCAATAAGATTATTAGTGGGAATCAATATGGATTTCTGAGGAACAGGTCAAGTCAAACTAATCTAATTAGTTTCTAAGAGGAAGTTGATTGGAACTTAGACCAGGGTAGTAGAGTAGATGTGGTCTATTTCAATTTTGCAGATGCCTTTGATACAGTGCCACACAAGATGTTGGTTTATAAGTTAAGTGGGCATAGGAAACAACACTTGCATTTGGATGGAAAAATGGTTGCAGAATAGCGAACAGAGAGTTGTGATAAATGGAACATTTTATAATTGGTCAAAAGTTTTAAGTGGTGTACTTCAAGGTTCCGTGCTGGGACCACTCCTTTTCAATATATTTATTAATGACGTTAGTGATGGTTTAGAGAGCAAAGTTTCCATTTTTGCAGTTGACACTAAACTTTGTAAGGTAATAAAATCAGAGCAAGATAGTAGTTTTTCTGCAAATGAACTTGAATAAACTTGAATATTGGTTTTGAATAAGAAAGATGAAGTTTAACATAGATAAATGTAAGATTATGCATTTAGGGATCAAAAATAAGCATGTAATCTCTACATTAAATGGGATAAATTTAAGAGAATCTAAAATGTAAAAGGATTTGTATAAAAAGGTACATAGATGCAAGGGAAGAAGGTTTAATTTTGCCACTATATAAATCACTGATAAGACCTCATCTTGAATACGGAGTACAGTTCTTGCCACCACTCTATATAAAAGACATTTGGGAAATAGAAAGGGTTCAGAGATGGATAACAAATTTGAGAAAGGTTATGGAGTCATTAAGTTGTGAGAAAAGGTTAGCCAGTTTAGGCTCATTTTCTATAGGAAAGAGGAATTTAAGAGGGGATATGATTACCATGTACAAATACATTAAGGGTCAATACAGAGAACTTTTATGGGAACTTTTTACTACAAGGACTGTACACAGGACATGCAGTCACCCTCAAACGTTAAAGGAGAAGAAGTTTCACAACCTGCAGAGGATGGGGTTCTTTACAGTAAGGACAGTCAAAGAATGTAATTAACATTACATTGCCACCAAATGCCTTATCCACTCTCTGATCATCTCCCGCCTGGACTATTGCAACCTCCTCCTCACTGGCCTCCCCCACTCTCATCTCGATCCCCTTCGATCCGTCCTTAACGCTGCAGCTAGGCTTATTTTCCTCTCTCGCCGCTCCTCTTTTGTCTCCCCCCTCTACCTAGCCCTTCACTGGCTCCCATTGCCCTTCAGAATCCTCTTTAAGCTCCTCACACTCACCTACAAGGCCCTCGCCAACTCCACTGCGCCCTACATCTCCACCCTCCTCTCTATTCATGCTCCATCCCGCCCTCTCCGTTCTGCCTCTGACCATCGCCTCTCTTCCCCCCTTATAACCTCCTCCCACGCGCGTATCCAAAACTTCGCCCGCGCTGCCCCCCTCCACTGGAACAAGCTCCCTCCCTCCATCAGAACTTCCCCTAATCTGTCCAGCTTCAAACGGGCCCTAAAAACCCACCTTTTTCTTAAAGCCTTTCTGTCTCCCACTTAACTTCCTACCTTATCTTCTGCCTCTGTCCCCCTACTCTCCCTCTCTCCCCTGCGTCTCTCTGTCTGTCCACCCCTCCCCTTAGATTGTACGCTCCTCTGAGCAGGGCCATCTCTCCTCCTGTTTCCACCACTTCTAACTCTGCTCTCCAGCTACTTAGCCCTCCTCCTCGAGGGTCCTCCACCCCACATCCACTCTCGCTCCCTCCTCCCCCCTGGGGGTCTCCCTGTCTTCCGTGCCCTCCTTCTTGGGCCCCGTCGTTTGTGGATCCTCCCTCCCCCTTCCCCGCCCTCTCTAGCTGTGCATTGAGCGTACTGAGTTGCTGTGTTTACTGTACTGTGCTGTCTCCCATTGTATTGTGATTTTGTTTGTCTCTGTACGGCGCTGCGGATGCCTTGTGGCGCCTTATAAATAAATATTAATAATAATAATAATAATAACTGCAAGGGAAGGTTGTGATGGCAGATTTAATTGATATGTTCAAGAAAGGGTTAGACAAATATTTAGTGGAAAAGGGTATCCTGGGTTACGGCTGTTAATTAAAATGAAGGATAGCAGTAGGACTGCAATATTGGGTCAGGAAGGATTTTTCCCATTTAAAACAGATCGTGGTTGCTTCATCTGGATCAATTAGGTTGAGCTTAATTGACTGGAGTCTTTTTTCAACCTCATCAACTATAGTACTAAGTTACTATGTTACTCCAAATGCCACAAACATGGCTGCCAGCTACCCCAGAATACCTTAAAGAGATATTAGTAGACCATTACAATAGCTAAGAAAGAGTTTATAGAAATATATCAATTGCAAGAACATTATAGAGATACTTTATTTAAAAAAGTGAGAATGATTGATGATTGGGGAACATTGCCCCTTTCTCATGTTACTGATCATTAGTGTAAAGTGCATTTGTATAACATCATATAATTATGTATATTATTAATTAAAGGTTAATACATGATAAATGAATATGCAAACCATACAACATGGTTTGCTCACATTATGTTAATGTGAGACAATTATTTCTTATATCAGAGGCAGTGGATGTAAATAGAGTTTACAGAACTTAGAATAGCAATGCTGAAAAGCACTAAGGCTCTTCCCACAACCCTGGTGCAATGTGGGTGAAGGTGTGGGGTAATTGTTTAAAATTAAAATAAAAAAAAATGTGTCCACTACAGGTTCCAGCATGCCCTGGCTGCCATGAAGTGTTTAGGCACGCTGGTGCTCGGGGAAGCACAAATGCCAGGACCGGTAGTACCTGTAGTGCATCAGAATGCAAATAAAACACACATTTTTAAAAACAAATCTGTTTGAAATAAAAAAAACCTATACATCCCTCATTCTCTCTCTTTATTGCTCACCTACATTCAGCCTGGAAGCCATGGCATCCTCTTCATCGGTTGTGAACCCATGGGACACAAATGAGCTTTTAGCGGCAGTACAGTCATATATAGAAGAAAATACTAACAAATTTGGACTACTCCTTTTATTTTTACATTTTCTTCTCCTGATATACTGCTCAGTTATTTCTTAAATACAAGATGACAATAAAGGTATATTGGGCAAAACATTTATATTGTTATGTACATTCACTTTTTCAGATGCATTATGTTTCACTATAAATATGTGTCTAGATGTTGCAAGAATTTTGCAAGAATTTTGTAATGGCAAAGCCCCATTATTGTCACCTCAGAGAAGGTATAAAATATTTTAAAAAATGTTTCATTTCATATTTGACACAATTAGAAAGGCTCTGCTAAAACAGAAAATACCAGTTTAGTATTTTTTAGCATAATTAGTCAAATTCCTTCACCGATATTTCATTCAGAATAAAATGCCACAACGCTCTTATATTCTGCTGGCTACTCCTACTACTTGCTTTGTTTACCAACCATATCATCTTGCCATACTTATACTTATTATTATTATTATTATTATTATTATTATTATTATTATTATTATATTTTATAAGGTTCTGACATATTATGAAGGGAACATGACCCGACACAAGCAAATGACATACAATGACATGAAACAGATCTTAAAGTTGGCTCAATGAGCTTACAATCTAAGGAGTGTGAGGGGCACAGAAAACAGCAAATAACAGAATAACAGTTTGTGGGAAAAATACTGAATATAAAGTTCACCGAAATTCAAATTTACTTTGACAATAAACATAATTTTATAACTCAAACAATGTCTAGACATAGCTGATTATGTTAAAATCTTACAGAAAATTTAGTATGGTAAAAATTAGCACGGCCATCTGTCCTTAGCCTCTAGAAAGAAAAAAAATCAATATTGACTTTGAGAAGTGCAATTTCAGAGCAGTCTTGTAACGAGGATAATTCATAAACTGGGACATGCAACAGCTTAATGTTTTGTGAGCTAATGCACCATTTATATCATCCCAGTGGGATATTGTTGGACACCTTAATCGAGTTGCACTGATTCATATATACTTGTTTTTAACACTTTTGTTTAGAAGCGAGAAATTCTATTTTCTTTCTTATTTTTGTCATCCTTAAATGCACTTTAACAAACATATGCTAATAATAAAAAACTTTATCTTCACAAATTTTTGCATAAGTAAAATTTAAATAATAATGATATTTTAGCATTGTAAACACTTGTTTGAGTCATTAAAAAATCTTGGTTTGTTTTAGAGTCTTTGTTGTACTAGGTTTGTACTTTGTTGTACTACTTTGTAACTAGGTTTCAGGGCATTCATTTGAAAAAACTATTAAATAGTTTCTGTCTTATTATGGAATGCAGTTAGCTGCACATATGGTTTTAGAAAGATAATGTTTTTCATTTTCATTACGTTTACCTTCCTGTACTTCTTACCTTTGTTAATAGATGAGACATTTCACACACATAAAATATGCCTGCCACTTTCTACACTGTATGGTATATGAAACATGTGTTAGAATTGAAATAGCCTTTTATATAAAGTAATTAATTGTACTGCACCTGTCATTTTTTTAAGTTTATAGAAGCAGCAGATTAAAAAGTAGATTGCTCAACTTAATTTAAACTACAACAAATTTTGTCAATTAATTACATTTCTCTGCTAGCAATTTTAAATTTTTACAATTCTGTGCATTTCACAGTAAGAATGAAATAAATGACAGCTTTTAATGCCCTCTGTCATAAGTAGCATTTTAGACTGATTTTTTTGCTTGCTTATATATTTTAGAATGCCTACTTTTTTTTTATCTTACTTCCCAAAAATAAATCAAAATTATTATCCATGTCTAGGTTTACACATACTTGACAACTCTCCTGGAATGTCCGGGAGCCTCCCGCATTTTGCAGGAGTCTCCCGGACTCCCGGGCGAGTGTGGCAATCTACCGAATTCTGCCCACTTCACTAGGAAGTGTGGGCAGAATTAGGTCCCAAACGCCACGATTCCCAGTGAATCGCGATGTTTGGCCCCGCCCCCCGCTGTCAAATGACGCGTTTGCGTCATTACATCACAGGTCCAAAAATGACGCAATTTTTGGTGCCCGCCACTTCACGCCCACCTCCAACGGCAAGCTCCCGGAAGAGAGCTGAAGAAAGTTGGTAAGTATGGGTATACATTTATATTTTTCTTGACAAAGTAATTTATTTACTACTTGTTTTGTTAGTCTAAATGAAAGATGCTCTTCTCAACAACTTCTAGTGATATATTTTCATGCAAGACCATAAACATGAAAGGAGAAAAGAAAGTGGGTTCAGGCGCTAGATAATAATGGATCCCAACAAAAAAAAATAAACCACTTTAGTAACAGTAAACTTAAAGCACCTATCTAATGAGGAATGTTGCTGCCTGTAACCAAATGGAGAAAACCAAGAGAAAAAAAAGGAAAGAGAGCGCTAATAAAATATAATAATACTGCAACATAAATATTGAGAGTAAATTTTAAATTGCTAATATTTGGTGGAATTTACTTGACTTAATCATCAATACATTTTATTAAAATAAATAATCATAATCATAAAATAACAATTTAACAATCAAAGGGATACATTAAAAAATTCTAATTACTAATATAAAATATTAGATTCCATACAGATATATAACTTATTTATTTACACTGTTTGCTGTCAATGGCTGTATTCTGGATCTGCTGGCATTGCCGTTTTAATGTCAGCATTGTGACCGTTGGCATTTTCACATTTGGCAATCAAAATGTCGGTATATTATCCGTGTCAGGGAAATTGAAATACACGCATTTAGTCTGTCGGCATTTTCGTTTCTGCAGGATAAGTTGTGGTATTTCTTCTGTTGGAAATATGACTACCACCATAACTGACATATCGTGACAGTTCCCTTTTCAAATAGCATATAGAGATTTATAAAATCGTTGCAAGATTAGTAAAATATGAATGTCTATGTTAGGAACTAAAAGTCCCCACAATTGTGGTTGACTTGCACACTTGTTTTCCAATAATAAATTCCTTAGATTAGGAGAACAATTCGATTAGCAGTTCCTTGCAACTAAATACTGTCTTGTGGTCAGTGCTCTAGATCCCAATCGTTGAAATTGGATGTAACAGCAATTTTATATATACATAAACATTGGGTAGTACACAAAACACAATTACTTCCTTCTAGCTATTAATCTCTTAACCTGTTCTCTTGCTTTAGACATAACCAAAATCATTGGAGCAATCGATTGGACTGAATTACTAAAATGTAAACTGATATAGTGAGTTGTATTCTGACCCACAATTTAAATTATGATTAGAAAATTGAACACCCATACGGCGTAATCATGTTTATACTGCTAATGTATAGAAAATATTTAAAAATGTTACTAATATTGGAAATCTTTACATTTTTACTTGTTTTAAATATATTATTTATGATATAAAAATTGTTCAATATTTGAAAAGGAAAAAAAAATGCATTGCTGGTAATCAATTTTTGACCTCCTAACCAAGAGTTTTTAAATTATAAACTAATGTTCCTGAAGTCCCTGAAACTAAGTTTTATATAACACAAAAAACTGATAGATGGTTGACAAAGAAAATGTGCCATTCCAAATAGCTTCCGCCACTGTTATTTCATTGTTATTTTCCCTGGGAAGAACATTCATGTTGGTTTATTATATGGTATCACAATCCCTGATAAATCAGCACTTTGCAGAAACAATTTGGCTGGCAGAACATTGAAGTACTTACAATTGACATAAAATTCATATGTAGCCTATAGCAATAACTGCCAGCTCTATTCCTAATGCTTTATATAGCCATTTTTCTTCTCCTCAAAAAACTATTTTTTATGCAACCAAGGACTGTAAACAATATTTATTACTTCACGTGTTGCACTTTTGATAATAGGAGCAATTATTTAGAAAAAAAAAATACATACAAATAAATTGTAATGGAAAACATCTCACTTTCTTTATGTAAGCTTTTTTCTAGATAGTTTAATGAAACCACAGTTTTTGAAAACAGCAACATAATGTGGTTACTGGTTACAGAGTAAGGAGAAATCCATATTTTGTTCTGAAAATGAACTTGTCCATTATTTTTCATATGTCAAAACAATACATTTCTCTCCTTCTTTACTTTCGGGACATCAGTAGTTTGGCTAAATGACAACTACAAAGCATAAATGTGATCCATATAATATATTACTGTAATTTCAAAATTGCTTTTGTGCATCTGCCTGTTATGACTGAGCTTTGAAAGGTATTTCCTTCATCTAATGATAGTAATCAAGTAGTTGTCACCCTTTGATCTTCAGAGACAAATAATCAAGCATATATTAAAAACCTGATATGACTAGAAAGGCAACACAAAGAAGAAAATGTGACAGTGAACTGAAAAATGGACATGTAGGAGTCCAGTATAATACCAACCTATCAATTTACTAATGTGTTGAGTAAAAATTGGAAATTGGTGATGTATATAAATATATTTTTATGTTCTCCGCTTTTTCTGATAAGCTGAACAGATGTGGTCCTGTTAATCTTAAAATTTAAAGATTCCAGAAAACAGATTTTAAAATGGGAAAAAGATTGTTTTTCAGGGGATTTTGCAAATATTAAGTATTATCTGCCACCATAACCCCCTCCCCATACCTTCCTCTTTCCCCACAACCTACACAAACACACACACACACACACACACAACCTCTTTTAGATCTCGGGTGATCTCCTACAATTTTGCGAATTGTGTGGCAGACCAAATATTTTAATCAAAAATATTGTTCAGACATTAAATTATTATTATTATTATTATTAATTTTTATTTGTAAAGCACCACAAAGTGTTCGCAGCTCCTTACAGGAACAAACAGTAGGATAGTACAAGGTATGACATTACAGTACAATAAACTAGCATCACAATAACTCAGGAAGCTCAGAGCACAGCTAAGGAAAGGGTGAGGGTGAGGGATAGTCAGGACAGTGGGAAAGTCAGCACAGCAGGAAAGATGGTTTGCCCAGGACTGTAGGCGCAGCAACAGGTTGAGAGCTTTATTAAAGAAGCAGTAAAAAGCAGGAGCGGAGTCAGCGGTGGGAGGCTAAAGAAGGAGGTGGGAAGAGTAGCAGTAGAGCAGAGTAAAAAGTGGTAAGAACAGGAGGAGAGAGGACCCTGCTTAGAGGAGCTTACAATCTAAGGGGAAAGGCTCAAACTATTGTTCAAGTTTGAACATTTTAATTGTCCAGTATTTAAAAACAATGTATCACTATGTGGGAGCGTGGATTGTAAATAAGTAATCTATCTTCTGTGCATTATTCTTTTTAATATTGTTATCGGTTATTTATATGGTGCCACACAATTCTGCAGCCCCATACAGTTGGAAAATAGAGACTAGCAGAAAAAAGTAGAGAAACAAGAAGCAAAATATAGAAATAAGAAAAGCAAAATGCAGAACATTCAAGAAACATGCGTACAATGATAACATTAAACTTAGTATAATACATAAGATGTATTCAACAAGCTAAGGAAAAAATATAAAGTGTAGTACAGAACATGCAAGCGGCATGTTACAATGATACACATATAGAGGTGGGAGCAAAAAAAAAGGTAGGAGGAGAGTTTACAATCTAATGGGAAGGTGCAAGACCAAGACAGAGGGAGGAAGGTAGTGATAATGTGGGCAGAGGCAGGTTGTGCTAGTGAAAGTGAAAAGTGGTTTAAAGCTTTGGAGGTTAGTAAAGAGTCTTATTGAGCATAGAAGTGTATTCCATAGATGGGGAGTGTCACAGGACAAGTCTTGGAGTCAGAAGTGGTAAGTGGGTTGTTGAGGCCCCGGTCTTTCACAGAACAGATATAGTGAAAGTGAGTGTGGAGTGACATGTGGTCAGAGATGTAAGGGGGTGGCAGAGAGCATTGTAGGTGAGGGTGACGAGTTTGAATTATATTTTGCAGGGAATTAGGAGCCAGGCTAGAGCAGAGTGGGGAAGTGTAAGTATTGCCTAAGAGTTAAGGCTGGATTGATTTAGAAAGGGGATGCAAGAGAAATTGCAGTAGCAAAGGTGGGATATAATCAGATAGTGAATGAGACTTTCTGTAACCTCAAAGCTGGTCCGCAGCATATCCTGAAATGTTTCAAGGGTGGTATCATCAAGTTTGGTAGAGTGATGCATTTATAGAAGTGAAGTAGAGATTGGATTCAAGGGTGACAAGAGAAACAGAAAAAGAGTAGTGTTGTTCATGGTGAAAGGAGGAAAGACGATGAACTTGTAGCTTTGTGTCATCCATGAGGAAATAGCAAAGAGACAGGCGAGAGGTTGGGCCAAAAGTGGTAGATGTGCCATTAGGGTAAAGATAGTAATGAAGGAATTGATTGATTAATCAAGGGAAGAGGTGTACCTTGTGGGACTGCAAGAAGAAAGAGAGAGCTCGATGTAAAAACAATGAAGGAGAGGTAGGAAGTGAGCCAGGAGAAATCAATGCCCCAATGGCCAATGGAGTGAAGGGTATGCAGTAGAAGAGAGAGGTGAACAATATCAGAAGTGACAGAAATGTCCAGGAGGAGAGCATGATGAATTGACCTACCGATTTAGCAGAGAAAAGAGCAATGGTGACTTTACTGGGGGGAGTCTCAGTAGAGTGTCACGGATGGAAAAACAATTGCTGAGGGTCATGAAGGATTGAGAGGAGAGAAATCTTCTGAAGCAGTTATAGGCAATTATAGACAAAACAGTAGTTTGGAGGTAAAGGAGAAGAAAGAAATTAGATGGTAGAGACAGGCAGGACCAAGAGAAGGTATTTTCATTATAGATGAGACACAAGTATGTTTAAACAATGAGGGAAAGTTGGAGTGGAGAGGCACAAGTTGAAGAGATGGTCAAGAAAGGAATTTTTCCATCTGTCAGGAAATTGGCAGATGTTTCTAATGGCTTTGTTTTGCCACTCTCTGATTCAACATATATAGAAATCAAACATGATTATACTTGATGGACTTGTGTCTTTATTCAACCTTACTAATTATGTAGCTATGTTATTTTATGTGTAAGGTTGGACACATGATTTATTATTTTGCTATTAATCAATTATGTCCACTGATATCAGTGAATGCATTAGATGGGATTTTAAAGGATCAAGATGAGTAGCAGGCTTTTCTGAGGCCTGATAGTGTTGATCGAAAGAAAAAAAAAGCATTAAAGAACTAAGGCAGTTTGTAATCTTTTAAAATTTACAATAATTACATTTTTGCAAATTGTGTTAGTTTTAGGGGTCACATGTTGTTTATTAGTCCAGTGATACTGTGATATTTGGCCAGCTTAAGGCACCACCTGCCATTAGAAAATTAACATTAAAAACTTAGAAGCAGAGATTTATATAATTTATACATTGTTATTTCAGGAAATTTCACCGTATGTTTATATGTTTTATTAATTTCGATGATTGTGTCTGCTACTTAATCCTGTCACAATACTTGTTGTTGATATTTAAGTATGCTATGGATCACTCTATTGCTAATATAAGCAACTTATTTTCATTTTCAGCTACACTGACTGTGGGATATTAGCTTTTAGGGTTTGTTGATATTTTGTTGAATCAATTCTTCTTTCTATCTAGACAAAACCCCAAAGCACAATAGATAAAACTACATGCTTACTGGTTGCCATGGTGTTCTTTTCTACAAATGCTTCATCTGTTTTTCTCCAACGATACCTTCGATGCTTAGGGCGAAAAGTAAAATTATTATTTTGACTGTCCACATAAATTTTTTACAAACATTTCTAGGTTATCTAGTCAAGTCTATTGCATATACAGATACTGGTATGTGCTGAATATAGCCCTGTCTAAAGGTACAGAAAATGGGCATTAAGGAAACTAAAAAATGAGTAACTTTGCACCTGGACAAAACCATGTTGCATTGGAGAAAGTGGGGGACAAATTTCAAATGTGATGATAGATTTGTATTTGAGGTAAGGCATGTTCTAGATCATCTTTAAATTTCAGTGTACAAATAAAGCTATAACATATTTGTGTTCTACATGAAAAAGACAGGCAGTATTTATTTTAGGTTCAAAATAATAAACTAATTTGCACCCCTTGCACTGTAACATGGTTTTGTCCAGGAGAAAACGTACTCATTTCTTTGCCTTACTTTCCTTAATGAGTCAGGCCCAACGTATCCAAAAACCGCAACCCATATTACTTTAGTAGGTAAACAATGGAGTAAAAAGGCCGTCAGTGAGATAACAATCACCTACCTTTGCAGAGCTTGCTCAGGAATGGCAGCAGACAGGTGTGAGTGCATCTGCATGCACAGTGAGGCAAAAAATTTTGGAGGATGGCCGGGTGTCATGAAAACCAGCAAAGAAGCCACTTATCTCCAGGAAAAACATCAGGGATAGACTGATATTCTGCAAAAGGTACAGGGATTGGACTGCGGAGGACTGGGGTAAAGTCATTTTCTCAGATGAATCCCCTCTCAGATTGTTTGATCCATCTGTAAAAATGCTTGCCTGGAGAAGGAAAGGTGAGCGCTACCATCAGTCCTGTGGCATGCCAACAGTAAAGCATTCTGAGACCATTCATGTGTGGGGTTGTTTCTCAGCCAAGGGAGTGGGCTCACTCACAATTTTGACTAAAAACACAGCAATGAATAGAGAATGGTACCAAAACATCCTCCAAGAGCAACTTCTCCCAACCGTCCAAGAACAGTTTGGTGATGAACAATGCCTTTTCCAGCATGATGGAGCACCTTGCCATAAGGCAAAAGTGATAACTAAGTGGTTCAGAGATAAAAACGTTGACATTTTGGGTCCATAGCCAGGAAACTCCCCAGACTTTAATCCCATTGAGAACTTGTGGTCAATCCTCAAGAAGCGGGGGTACAAACAAAAACCCACAAATTCTGACTCTAATCACTGATTAGGCAAAAATGGGCAGCCATCAGTCAGTATGTGGCCCAGAAGTTGATTGGCAGCATGCCAGGGCAAATTGCAGAGGTCTTCAAAAAGTAGTGTCAACACTGCAAATATTGACTCTTTGCATAAGCTTAATGTAATTGTTAATAAAAACCTTTGACACTTGAAATATTTGTAATTTTACTACAGTATACCATAGCAACATCTGACAAAAAGGTCTTAAAATACTGAAGCACTAAACTTTGTGAAAGCAAATACTTATGTCATTCTCAAAACTTTTGGCCATGACTGTACATTACAGTCATTAATCTTTATACCACAAGTGTCTGAACTATAGTTCATGTTTTGGGTCTGTCTGCTCTATTGCTTTGCAGTGCAAATGTTTTGCTTGATTTTGTGAAGCAATGGCCTCTAATGTAACTTTATAACTTTTAGCAAATTTCTTCAATGTATTACAGGTCAATCAAAATCAACTGATCAGAGTAGATGCACCACATGTGGTGAGACCAAGATGATGATGAGTGGAAATAAAGCCACAGGAAGCACTGAACACAGGAAACTGGCCCAGACAGGTTTGGTAGATAGATTGGACCACTCAGAAAGGGAAATGCTGCAGAAGTTGACAGGTGCTTACAGACTTCAACAGAAGATAGATAAATAATGAAACACCCTTTTCCAGGAACAATGTTCAACAATGGGCCAAAGACTCCAAAGTGTACTGGGTCCAACACTACCTTACTACCCTCAAACAATGGCCTACCAAAGGAGCAAATCTGCAAACTTACACCAATACATAAATTGAGTTTATGAGACAAAGTACTAGTGTAGGCAATCATGCATTTGAACAATTGACCCATAGCTAAGAAAACAACATGTAGGAGGGTATTGGGACAGATGCTAGTTATAATTTGTCATATACAGTACACTCAGAAGAAGCCTAGGGAAGTAAAAAACTTTATTTGGGAGGTAATAGGCCCAAAAGACATATTATTTAAGAACCAACAAATCAGGTACAGATGTTGGAATCCATACAGTAAGGCATAAACAGGAAGTAAGGTATTCTAAGGAAGATGTGGGGTAGTTTTAGCCATAGCAGAAGAACAGGAGGAGACAGGTTAGGATGCTTCCTGAATAGGAAATTACTTAGACAACATATTCAGATTTGACAACCCTAAAGAGTTGACATTTTTATTTACTTCAAACATGCAGTACATGACAGAGGGTGGATCCATTTCAGGTATTACACAAATTACAGCTTTCTGGCAATGTGGCATGATATTAGCTGAAAGAAGAGAAGAAGAGTTCTGGTGCTTTTAGAACATGAAACATACCCACTCTACATTCCTCTGCTCAGGTGGTACTTTAGCATGATCGGAATAAATAGTAAAAACATGTGGATCTGGGTTATTGCATTTTAAGAAGTAAGAAAACAGTAAGTATCAACATTATCCTGTAACTTTGACCATCAAGTGACCATACAGTAAAAATAGGCATCATTCCCACTGTTGGATTTTTATCCATGTAGCAACTGATCAGCAAAGTGGATGCGAGTACACAGATTTGAGGATAAAAATAATGGCACAACTACAAGCATTTCCTTAAAAGACAAATTGCTATAATGGTTTTGTGCACAAGACAGTGGCCTAGTGGTTAGCACTTCTGCCTCACAGCACCGGGGTCATGAGTTCGATTTCCGACCACGGCCTTATCTGTGTGGAGTTTGTATGTTCTCCCTGTGCTTGCGTGGGTTTCCTCCGGGTGCTCCGGTTTCCTCCCACACTCCAAAAACATACTGGTAGGTTAATTGGCTGCTATCAAAAATTGACCCTAGTCTCTGTCTGTCTGTCTCCCTCTCTGTCTGTGTGTGTGTGTCTATATTAGGGAATTTAGACTGTAAGCTCCAATGGGGCAGGGACTGATGTGAATGAGTTCTCTGTACAGCGCTGCGGAATTAGTGGCTCTATATAAATAAATGATGATGATGATGATGAAGACCTCAGGTATCCAGTGGACTCATTCTGAGAAGAATGTGATTACATTGCAAGGGCTTTTTATAGTAGTAATCATAATATATTTTTTACTCTTCACTGAAGTGCATTATCACTGTTGTCATTGTATATATATATGGTAGCCCCAGATATTACAATAGTGATAAATTGTTCTGCTTCAAAAACAAAAGGTGGCTGGAAAGTAAAAATTTGTTTAGTGTTACTGTCTCAGCATTGGTTAATAAGACTATTAGGTGTTAGGAACCCCTCCAGCCGGCACAACACAACCCGGAGTCTACTCTGTCAGTCAGGTGTTCACTGGAGCCCCTGATGGTGGGGACAGGCTGGGCTGCAGACTGACAGAGGGTCGTGAAGTGTGTACCGGCTGGGGAGAACCAAGGCAAACGGAGTGAAGTCCAAGCAGAGGTCAAGGGCCGGCAGCAGATAGCAATTCCAGTTAACAAGCCGAGGTCAAGGGTCACGAGCAGACAGGAAGATCGGTAAACAGGCCAGAGGTCAGGGTCACGAGATACACAAGCAAAGTCCAAATCCAGGCAAAGGGTCATACACGGTTAATCAGCAGAAAGTTCAACAGGCAGGAACAAGGCACAGAGCAGGTCAGCAGACTGGATACAGAAGCTATAACCAGCAATGAGGCAGCAGACCTCATTGCCTTAAATACAGTCAGCAGCCAATCAGAGCCTGGCTCTGACAATACACAGCCCCTTGCATAATTGCCTTAATACATTAATTAGCCCACAGGCTAGTGGGGCTGATGTGCGCACGCGCCCGGCTTAGTTTCATTGCCGGGACGCAGCGCTGAATAGAAAGCGTTCGACCGTTGCCTTGGCAACGGACGGTTCATGGCCGGAAGTGATGTCCCGGTCATCATAACGACGGCCGGGACGCAGGTGAGTGAGTCGCTGCGGCTGGGCACCGCCGAGGCTCGTAACATTAGGTGGGTCTGTACCATGTTTTTTTCATCTTGTAAGACCAGCATTACCAAAGATAAGTAACTTTTTTTAGCTTCTTGAATTCTCTGACGTGTGTGTGTGTGTGTGTGTGTGTGTGTGTTTCTGTGTCCCTCTGTGACTCTGCCAGGATTTTTTGCACAAAATAATTGCCTTAGACTCTGTAAGACAGAGAAAATAGGTGCTACAAATCACTATATCTATTTGCCCTTCTATCTTTAGCGCTTGCTCATTACAAAATTGTACTTGATATAACAAAAGCAGAAGCACATTGCTTCTCTATCTGTAGTGTATATTGATACTGAAAAGACAAGGGGAAGAATTGTTATCACAATGCCAGACTATGAAAAATCTATGTCACTTTATGCAGAGTAAGTGTCGGGGCCTTTGGTTTTGACTTAAATTGTGTTTAAGAATTCCATATAAGACACTAGATACTCAATACTAGATATTCAATTCAAACATTTATATGTAAATTTCATTAACAACCTTCTCTTTCAAGTGAAATGAACTTTTAACTTCATTTTCTTCAATCTAATAAATTCTAGACATTGATATACATTAACAAACAAAATGCTTTTCTAATCTATGATACATCTATGCATTGTTTTCGTCCTAGTATTAACCTTTAATGAATGAGAATAAAAGTTTAAATGGCATCATCACAAAATGTAATTAAATACTACAATCCATTTGTCAAATTTTCCTTTATTTGATTCGATTAATTCCATTACTATTAGTACAATAATCTATTATTTTAGACACATCCTAAGTGTTGTCAAATATTTAACACATTTATCTCTTTAATAAAGAATAATTAGTGAGTGGCCATATTGTAATTGTTTCAATTAGAACCAATGTATTTCAACTATGGGGGCCAGATAAAAATGAACCTGTATAAATCAGTGTGTGCGGTTTGAATGCTGGACGAGCTGAATGCCTTTTTCAAAACTAAAAAGAAATAGCTGGCAGGTGTTCAAAAAAGACCAAAAATTAAATTATAGCTGTTACAACAATTGAAAACCCCAATAGATCTGGAAAACAGCACATCTATGACAAGTATAGTTAAACTATTTTATCAATTCACTGTACTCACGTTAACTGCTTAAAAATGAGACTCATCTTACTGTTTTGGTTTCTTTCTGAGCAACATTTCTGTTTTTTGCTCAATCCAATCAAATATTATCTGAATTTTTTGTTATATAGTACTTTATTTTGTAACATTCTAAAATAAGTATCCTTTTTATGTAAATAGGGAACAATTGGCAGATATCATCATCATCATTATCACCATTTATTTATATAGCGCCACTAATTCCGCAGCGATATCAGAAAAAACTAATTTCCATAAGTCTTCCCCAATTTTTTTTTTTAAACTATTAGCAAAGTCTGATGCAGTTATATGGCTCGAAATAAAGTTAAACATCATAGTTTAGAGCTTCTTTTTATTTTGAAGATATACTGCAACAGAACACACATGCAAAACATCCATGTGCACTAATCCTCAGAGTTGGGTGTTGGGTGTTATATAGGATACACACAAAGAGGAGAGCTCCATTGCTAATTGTCATTGCTGAAATACAAATACTAGGGCTGGCAGGCTTGTCTTCTGAATTTGCAGACAAATTGGAAAGAAGGTAAGTTTTTGACTTTTTGCTATATGTGGCACTCATGCAAACTGCATTAGTGTCACTAAAATGGGTTGCATAAATTGTGAAAGCTGGGAGACAGACCATTTTATACATTATTTTATTATTATTTTTAGTACTATTGTAATACCCTGCAATTCACAGGTATATTACAGAATGCAATCATTTAGAAAACTATAGTTCCCCAGAGTGCCCCTGGAAAGTTAAATGCAAATTGCATCTGCTATTTTGGGATTGGCAAACTGCAACAAATAAACTAGAAGGTTCCAGGAGATTCTTGGGGAAAAGGGGAGAAGCCAAAAACAGACTGGCTAGTGAAAGAAGTGATGTGCGAGTCTGCAGACTGAGCTAATGTAGGATATTCCCATAAAGAGCCACTGAATGCTATGGTTGAATTGTTGTCCTGAAGGATGTTTGCAGCCAGCCCAGAAATAAGCATCTTTGCAGTATAGGAAAAGACCTAACTTGCTGCCCATGAGATGACAACAGGACTCAAATGAAGACAGATAAGATTATTTTGCTTTGCTATGTTCAAGTTATTTAAGTGAGACCTTAAACTGTGTTATTAAAACCTCTGACCGAGGCTGTAATATTGCTATTGAGAGGAGTTATAGAACTGGCTAAATGAAGAGTTTGTTCCAGCCAAATCTGCTGTATTTAAAGTTATCTACAAGCTGCCTGAAACTGCCTAAAAAGGTTGCTGATGACAGAATTACAAGTTGCTTAACCCTACAGCTGCTGGCAGAGAGCTGCTTATTCCATTAGATGCATTGCAAAGTAGACACTGTCCTTTACACTGGAAATTGTTTATTGTGCAGAATTGCTGTTGTTTATGGAACTCAGGTGTCACGCTTCAAGGTGATGATTTCAACTTGTACAAGTAAATAAGCTTCATGTGTCAGCTCAAACTTCACTTAAATCTGTAGATTATAATTTACCCCCTAGGGTTCTGTATATCATAAAGTGAACTAGAAAGCATCTAACCTGAACAAGCTGGATTAATCCTTGTTGCATCTCTACTTATTTTTGTCTAATAAGTATATTCTGTATAATTGCACTAAAAGTACTGTGGTTGATTGGTTTAATTGATCTGCATTTACTGTAATGGTCTACTTAACTTGTCGCAACCGGTTGTCTCCTAAAGTATCTATCCAGTGAAATATATTTCACTGAAGCCCAGTGCCTAAATTTAAAATGGGATATATTTATTCAGTGACCTATGTGTTGTGTCTAATTATGTTTATATATTGTTGAACTAAGATTCCTAAAGTGTTATTTATTTATTTTGTGACATATTGGGGCAGCACGGTGACTAAGTGGTTAGCATGAGTTCAATTCCCGACTATGACCTTATCTGTGAGGAGTTTGTATGTTCTCCCCGTGTTTGCGTGGGTTTCGTCTGGGTGCTCCGGTTTCCTTCCACAGTCCAAAAACATACTGGTAGGTTAATTGGCTGCTAACAAATTGACCCTAGTTTGTGTCTCTGTGTGTGTGTATAAAGGAATTTAGATTAAAAGCCCCAATGGGGCAGGGACTGATGTGAGTTCTCTGTACAGCGCTGCGGAATTAGTGGCGCTATATAAATAAATGGTGATGATAATGATATTGAATAACATTGCATGTTGATGGTATCGTGCTATTACTTCTCTACACTGCCTCTACTTATCTGCTGCTGTGGTAAAGCCTTATGCCACAAGCAAAGACAATAAACCCACGAGTTTATGAAGTTTTAGCCCTGTGTTCCTTGTTTTATTTCAGCACTCCTGGGGGACCTTTGCCTCTATACCATACCAATGTGCCTGTAGAATCCTTCCTTATATTACTTTTGAGGTCCAAATATCCACCACATTACACTATCCTGTTTTTCAGGCGGGTAGGGGTTGTTTCTTCTGGGGCGGCAGTCACCCCTAGTGAATGTCCTCTCTACATCTCTGCTCCCTTCTGGAGAAATATAGTTTTTTACACCACAGTCTCCCATACGGAGAATACCTCATTCCTTGATGCCTTATCTGGTCTTTAGATGTGCAAGCGTACATAGCTAATGAGCCAAAGATAAGGTAAGATGTGAATGTAGAAACTATGTTTCTCTGGCACATTTTTCAGTATGACTTTACTGATTTTACAGCCAGGGAAGTAGATGGTATGGCACTTAAGTTTACTGGTTATTTATATTTACTAATCAGTTCACAAACCGGATCCTGACATTTTCTTGTGCTGCTAGTATAAAGAATGAATTATTATCTTTTATTCCTACGGTGCTTCAATAGGTCCACAGTCAAGTACATGAAATGACAGTAGTATACAATACATAGAAAGCAATGATCCATAAAACATTACATAATACATTATTAAACTACACATAATAATAATCCAAAGACCAGACATCTATTAATTAGCAGAATACACACAAATAACATATCCAAAATCCAAATAGAAGTAGCAAAGCAACAATTCACAATTTGTTTCATCTAAGCTTACAAAAGCTTTACAGACTTCTTCAGGTGGTATCCCACATTCATGAGAGAGTGATTAGGTAGTATCCATATTTATCAAACAAATTCATTACGCATGAGCATACCATGCAACTTATGTGATTGTACACAGCGATGGGCTGTCACATCTGGTTTTCTGAAACAGGTCTATAAAATCTCACCATCAAAAAAAACATCACTTCCAATAATCTAAGAGCTGTCCAAGCCAAACAACTAGGCTGGGTACACACTACAGGTTTTCAGCTGACTATTGGGTCAATCAAGCAATAAACAACTGTTTGGGCCAATATCGCATAAGTGTGCTCCATTGCTGAAATACAAATACTAGGGCTGGCAGGCTTGTCTTCTGAATTTGCAGTCAAATTGTATGGTGTTATATAGGTTACATACAAAGAGGAGAGTTCCATTGCTCCATTGCTGATTATCATTGCTGAAATACAATTACTAGGTCTGGTAGGCTTGGTCTTCTAAAGCTGCAGTCCCATAATGTACAGTGTTATATAGGTAACACACAAAGAGGAGAGCTCCATTGCGCCATTGCTAATTGTCATTGCTGAAATGCCATTACTAGGTCTGGTAGGCTTGGTGTAAATCTGCAGTCACATTGTACTGTGTTATATATGTTATACACAAAGAGGAGAGCTCCATTGCTTCATTGCTAATTGTCATTATTGAAATACAAATAATAGGGCTGGCAGGTTTGGTGTAAATTTGCAGTAAAATTGTACGATGTTATATAGGTTACACACAAAGTGAAGAGCTCCATTGCTCCATTGCTCCATTGCTCCATTGCTATTTGTCATTGCTGAAATACAAATACTAGGGCTGGCAGGCTTGTCTTCTGAATTTGCAGTCAAATTGTACAGTGTTATATAGGTTACATACAAAGAGGAGAGCTCCCTTGTACCATTGTTAATTGTCATTGCTGCAATACAAATACCAGAGCTGGCAGGCTTGTTGCCAGGTGCCGCCTCCGCACCTCTGCTGGGTGCCAGAGACGGACACCTTCTACCCGGAAGGAACGTCCCGTTGCTAAGCAATGGGACGTGATCACGTGACCGCGGCACTCGCGCATGCGCGATGCGCCAATTCGGTTGCCTGGCAACCCAGACGCTTCTCGGCGATCAGCTGAGACTGATCGCCGGAACTCCATCATGAGGACTTCCTGCCAGCCACTATTTAAACTCCACTCTGGCACCATTTGAGTGCCAGAGTATTGGTTCTACCAGCTCCAGCTATTAGTTTGTTTACAGTTCCTGACCTCCTGTGTATTTGACTCCTTGGCTTGTTTGACCTCTCTTCCGGATATCCCCTGTACTTCGTTGCCCGCACTGGTATTGACCTTTGGACCATTCCTGACTACTCTCTTGCCTTTTCCTCGTGGTACCTCGCTTCCTTGGTTTCGACTCGGCCTGTCTGACTACCCTCTAATCGCTGCACTGGTGACTTCCCGGGAGAACCGCGACCTGCACATCGCACGCAGCGAAGCCCAAACCTCCTTGCGGGGGTCCCTGGTGAACACCGTTGGTGTGTTAGACTCCGCGCCTCTCAGGTTAGTTGCGTTAATACCAGTCAGTGATATTTCCTGCATAAAGTGGGACACTTGTCTTCTGAATTTGCGGTCAAACTGTACTGTGTTAAATAGGTTACACACAAAGAGGAGAGCTCCATTGCTCCATTGCTAATTGCCATTGCTGAAATAGAAATAATAGGGCTGGCAGGCTTGGTCTTCTAAATCTGCAATCACATTGTACTGTGTTGTATAGGTAACATACAAAGTGGAGAGCTTCATTGCTAATTTTCATTGCTGAAATAGAAATAATAGGGCTGGCAGGCTTGATCTAAATCTGCAGTTACATTTTACTGTACCATAGCTCACTCAGAAACAGGAGAGGTGGCAGGGTTCAGTGCTGAAACAGAAATTGAGATAATAGGGCTGTCAGTGTTCCTAAAAGTCTCCAGTGACATTCTATTGTGCCATAGCTCATACAGAAACAGGAAGGGTGGCATTGTTCTTGTCACTATCCAGTCTCAGTCATGATGATACTAATCCATCTACCTCTATGCTAAAGGCTATGTTCAAGTGCATAGTGGTTTTAAGTCAGTGAAACTAAAATGTGAGTAAAAAGCTTGTACGCTTTTAAAGAAAAAAACCTCCCTAATAAAGGTGAAGGTTTACTGTAGAGAAGCAAAAAATTTCCATGATGCCATTCTACCCAAAATATTACCAAGCATACCAGCATCAGGTAGCTCCCTCCTGTCAGCTAGATATCAGCACCTGCAGTCTAAACTGTCATCATATTCACCCTCATCAGTGTACACATCATCCTCAAACAATACTAAATCATTCCCGCTGGAATCCACTATCACAGAAGTCTGTGTACTTTGATGTAATAGCCGGTAATGCCCTTCCTCATGGAATTTGTAGTTCATTTTATGGCACAGTTGTCACGATTTTTGGACAATTCTTGTAGACCAGACCAAATGTCAAAATGTTGTGCTGACTTATCTGCTTCACCACTGGGTGTCTTGGGAAAGATTAGTTTTAACTAGAAGCAACTGCCAGAGAAACTGAAGGAGTAGATGTCGTTGTGTCATGTACCACTTGAGCTGTCACTGTGGTGTCTTACAAATCTACAATACTACTACTACTACTACTACTACTACTACTACTACTACTACTAATAATAATAATAATAATAATAATAATAATAATATGCCTCTTAGTGAAGCAGATGACACACAGAGTAGCCTGCCTCTGCAAAATGTGACGTACTTGGGTACATGCTGCTGCTGTTCCTACTGGTTAAGGTGAATCACCAACCCAGTGGTACACAGTCATATAATCTTTAGTTCGCCCAGTTCCGCTTGTCCACATATCAGTGGTTTAGTGTACAGTGGGTAGAATGGCATTTTGTTGCCCAATAATTACATTTTTACGAACCTTCTACTAGAAGTGAGGAATATCTTTTCTAGTAAAATGGTGTTGTGATGGAATTTGGTAACAGGGACACAAGACCTCAAGTATTTGTCTAAATCCAGCTGCATTAATAGTGGATATTGGACGCAGATCTAATACTAGCACGGTCACCATGGCGTCTGTGATCCGCTTTGCAACTGGGTGACAGCTTTCATACTTGCTAAGGATTGTTTAACAGTCAATTGTTGTACACTACTAGTAGTCTTCTTCTTGGTCTGCTTGTGGTTTGAAGATCCACCCCCAGCAGCAGGAGAAGCAGCAGTGGGCATAACGCTCAAGGATTCTTCTATGGAGTCCTGGATAGCGGAGGAGTCATCTCGTATTAGCAACTTGGATGCAGGTCTAACTCCGATCACTTGAGAGGTTATTGACGATGAAGGTGTTGGAGGTTTAGATTGCAGGTGCTGGGTCTAGATGAGAGAAAGGAGGTAGCAGATGCTGGACTCCTTGTTGTTATTTTTTTTAGCATAAGTTTCTGATTTTCCCAAGAGCTTTCCATGAACTCGCTTCAAATGGCGTAACCTCTGCTGACTGTGGCTTTACAATGCTACAAATGGCTAGACAACTTTTGTCAGAATTTGGGTAAAAATAATTCCGCACATAAGAGGTGGATTTTTTGGTGTTATGCCCAGACATGACAATCGCCTTCTTATCTCTGGCAAGAACTGCTGCAGTCTTTGTTTGAAAGTGCATGAAAATAATATTGTGACCTGTGAGGTTGTCAAAACTGATTTCAAATGACTTGAAATTAGTGTTATTGAGGTTAATAATAATGTAGGAACAAAAAAGAGCAAATTATGTCATTTTACCATATTTTAGCAATTTTTCTAAAAAATACAGATCCAAAGCCAAAACCAAAACACACGAGAGGGGTTTTGCCAAAACCAAAACCAAAACACGAAGTTAATCCAGATCCAAAACCAAAATCAAAACCAGAACACGGGCCTCAGTGAACATCTCTAGTTTACAACATGTATTCTTATTTAATTATTTTTAAAATACAATAGCATAATAGTCATATATTTATGTGTATTGATTGTACATATTATGGCCATTAATACTTCTGTGTGTACAAAACAAAAAGACAGTTGTCAGTGCTTATCCTTAACACTGCATATCCATGTGTATTTAGCAAAATGAAAACATGAGGTATTAGTTCATATTTTGAACATTTAATATTAAACACCTTAGAATTGTTATCGTTAGAAAAATAGTCTTACTTGCAACTCATAAATAATACAATTGCTGCATTAGTATGATCCTACTATCTTGAGGCCCAATATTTGTTTTTCAATCTTGGAGCCCCTCTTTGAAAACTTCAGTGAAATAAATGGGAAAGCCCAGCAATAAAGGATATTGTGGCCGGGTCCTCCTCACTTCCCACATGGTCAAGATGACTGCTGGTGAAAACCTACCTGCTGTGTTGGCTCCCTGTGTCATAACAGGACCAACCTGGTCAATGCAGAGATAACCAATTTTTTTAAGGTCTACATATTTCTCTTACAGCATCTCTTAATACTTCACAGTTTCACAGTAATTTCAAAATTCACTCACAGAACTTCTTCAATAAAGTAAGATGTTTTCACTGAACAACATCCTAAAATTACTGATTATCAAAGGTTGGCAAGTCAGTAGTATTGGCAGAACCTTTGCGGGTGTCTGTAAAAGGTGTCAGCAGTAGTGTTGGGTATGGTTTTAAGCCACACACACATGCTTTTAACTTAACCAAGGTGTTGACTTTATTGGACAGTTGTAACAGATGATAATGGCCGGAATCACAGAAGTTAATTTCAGCAGCAGTCAGGCTGCGATACAGTCTTATGCTGATTATATACTTAGCATTGTATTGTGCATATTCATATGCAGATGGTGTAAGCATTTCTAGTATATATTGCACCTCCCTGCAGGATAGTGATATTGTTGTAAACAGTGTTAGGAACAGGTCTCATATGCAATATAAACCTCTGGTCATTTGTAATTGATATTAGGGACAGATGCAGAGATACAGCTAACGATGCTGTGTTATCCCCCCCCCCCCCCCCAGCAGTAGCGATATGCGGACCTCCGGACTGTGCCCTACTTCCTGTCACCATTAGACCATCAGGGATAATACAATAAAGGTAGGAGTTGGAGCGTACCGCCCCCTATAAACATGGAGGTCAGTAGTAGACATGTGCAAACTATATTTTTAGCATTAAATTTGCTTACACTGTGTATAATAAACCAATATAATTGTCAGGAACATTTGACTGATCCAGCTGTGTATGCCAAACTGAAACATTTTTTTCTAACTTTTAAAGAAAACAGAACTATTATTTAACTTAACAATCAACTGTTTGAATCATCTGAATGTTCAAATCATGGAAACTAATTGATAGAATATATAAATATATAATTGCTGGATACCAACTAAACATACTGGGGTTTTTCTTCTAGCAAGGATCTTCCTGAAATTATTAAATACATCTTATGATCTGGTGATATAAATATTAATTCCATACAAAACTGAAAATTGCTATATAAATTAACCATTATTCGAAAATCTTTCTTTCCTGGTGCCATGTATTCCAACTGATCTGGCGTGTTCTCTGATGTCCATGGTAGTTGAACGACGTTCTCCTCTCTATTGCTGAATGTGGGCCACATTCACAAAGCATAAAATGACAAATGAAAATTCACTTTGTTATTGCCATGTGCCTCAATATATGCAATTCACCTAGGTTTAATTAAACCACTACATTTATCTAGCAAGATGGTGCCATATATAGAGGAGTAGAAGTTTACATTTGCAAATAGGAAGAATTGAGTGGGTTTATGATGTCCTTGCAAACTACAGAGCATGTGCACTGGTGTGCAAAGTTTTGTTGGGGCTGGTGTATTAGCCTAGGGTGCCTAGAACCCTTAATCGAGCCCTGTATGGAGGAGCACATGGCCATTCCCAATATGGTGAAGGAATTTAATTTTCTCCCATCTGAACACAATGTCCCCTCACTGTAGTAGTATTTTAGAAGAAAATAATTCAAGTTCTATTTAATAAAAGGGGTGGTTCTAAAGTGGTAGAAGGTTGAACATTTGATGTAACATTTATATATATGTGCAGTGCACCTTTTTGTAATTTAAAGCCAGCCCGCATAGCTAGGCACACTTATAGTTTGCAGAGGTATCAGTGCTAGATTAAATTGTGCTGCACATTGAAATGAGGTCCAGTGTATTGTCTACTCAGTTATTATGATTGGCCCATCGAAGATCTATCATTTTTATATTTGTCTATCCTGTTTATGATGCAGAAATTGACCTTCTAACAAATATTTCATTTTTCATTCCTCTAATATGATAGACAATTTGCGATTCTATCACTAAAACAAATATACGTCTGCAGTTCAGAAAGGTTCAGTGAAGCGCGATCTGCATAAATACATAATTTATTTACTTGTAAATATGTGTGTAATCTACAGCACATCTTTATAACCTTAACATGACAGAAGATCTGTTTTGAGGAAGGTTGTGAAGTTCTTCTGTATGACCTTTGTATCTTGTTCTGTAATGTATTAATATAGTAGTTGTGGATGTATCTAATTGAATATAGGAAAAGGTCATTTGTTCACATAAGATAATTTAGTGCAGAATGTGTAATTATCAGTGTATTAGGTCAATTCTAGCTATACAAAATGATTGCTCCTATGCTTATGCTCATCGATATCTGCATAATAAAACAAAGAAAATATACTGTATATGCAAAATTTGAATACAAGATATATACATCCGTCTAAGTTGAAGATGTACTTTGAAATAGGACATGGTCTCCCTAAAATCCCTACCGGGTTTATATTCTCACATACAGGCAGCTGCCCAGAGGATTCAAACCCCTATTAAATTCAGTTTGACTGTTTAATACCATATAAACCATTGATCTCAATGGGCTCTATAGGAACTTTGTGCTCATTACAGACTCAAGTGCCTGATGGGCCTGAAATGTAAAATGTTAAATGTTCTTTATTAACATCTGCTCAAAGCTTGAGTATGCACTGTGGATGTGTTTCTAATGATACAATACAATGATCAATGATCCCTATGATAACAATCACTCAAGTTGCATTTAGCCTGCGGTAGACAGAGCTAAAGGCACAACAGGATAAATATCATTTTTCTAAATGTATGATTTTGAACAGCAGACTCTGTCCACATATGCAGCTATTTGGTAGAATATTGGTGTGATAGAGGAGGACTGAATTGGCCACATATTAGTCTAAAAGTTTTAAAGAAGCAATTAGAATGCAATAAGCAAAACTGTACAATGAAATGCTTCACATACAAGACTAAAGATTCAGTAGCAGCTTATTTTTTCTTAATTATTTTATTTTATTCACCCTCTGTGCCTTTAGTCATGTTCGACATTGCCATCACTTTTCCCATAAATAACTTAATCTACTTACCAAGTTATCTGTGTAATCTGTTAACTAGTAGATGTATAGAATATTTCAAGAGATGGGCGCTCTTGGATGCATAGCACTCATATAAGCTGCTGCCTATACCCAAACATGAGAGTTATCTTCCCTCTCTAGAAATAGTATTAGCAACAAAATGGGTATGTGGCGCTGCTTAAACTCTTGGGTATATAGAATTATGTGCTACCCATATATGATAACTGTGTGTATATGTACCATGGGGTGATATTTGCAAGTGGTCTATTGAGGACAATAAAATAACTCTCTTACAGTTCAAAGGATTCAAATATCCTTACTGGTGGTCTTGTTTGAAGTGTGTGGTCTTTCTTATTAAGAAACTTTTATTAACCCTCTGTTTCTTCATGGTGGTTATGTCCAGTGTTCATAAACATAGGAAGATAAAAAGAGACTAGTAGTGAAGTATGTTGTTATGGGGGGGGGGTACTTTCACAACAGTATTGCACTTACACCAATATAGATGTGAGAAGTGTCTTGTTTATCCAAATGATGACTTTTTTCCCTCTCCATCTTATCGCCTCCGTAATAGTTGCAGTTGGTATCAGCATAAACTAATAGGCAGAGAGAGAATGCATGCATAGTGAAGTAGGTACAGTAAGTTTTATTCCTAACATACAAATACTTACACTTTGATAAAAAGTTTTTTTTGGGTATTAACCCAACGCGTTTCGTTGTTGCCGACTTCCTCAGGAAATGTGCATAGTTGTAAAAACCTCAAAGTTAAATATCCTCTATGGGAAAAAAGCTACTTAATGTCCGGACCATTCAATATTGCTAAAGTATCAATTATATTAGCCTTATATAGTACTGCTAATAAAATCCTATTTTATGCAAAATATAGAAATCGGCTATACATATATTCTTACATGCACAATATCACAATGTGACAAATTATATAAGTGACATACAATCCTCATATATGCTAATCATGTTCACTTTGGTTCTTTAAAGTCTTAAATATGACATCATGTGTAAAAACATTTGTAATTTTTACAACATGATAAATAATCATATAAATGTACCTATATGTATTACATAAATTTCAATATTCACTAAAGGGCCTACCTAGACATGTACACCCTTAGTACCTATTTTCCCTAGTCCTTATTAAGGAAATGTGTTTTAATTAGCCTTTTGGCATTGATTGTACATAGATTATACGTAGAGTGAATGGACTCTTCATAACATGAAGATTTCTCCAGTGTGTCTACATATATGTCTGTTTTTATAGTCAATCTGCTCATTCTAATGATACTAAAGAAAGGAGGCTAGTTATATGTCTATATTAAGCCCCTTAGGGGTAAGTGTCTTCAATTCATTAATCCATTTCATCTCTATTTGGTTGAGTCTCCTCCCTAGATTCCCCCCTCTCCAATGGGGTTCCACATGTTGTATCCCGTGGAATCTAAGGATGTGTGATCACACTGGTGGTGTAGCATATGGTGATTAGACAGACTATGAGTTTCCTTGCCTATCTTCATGTGATGAAATGAGGTATTAATATCACCCTAACCAGCCCGTCCCTCATTTCTCACAAAATGTGGATTACAGCACTTACTTTTTATAGCCCTTGCTTTCCCTCCCCCCAGCCCAACAGAGTACAAATGCAGTGTCTAATTACATGTGGATAAGGGGACATTGTAGCTCATTCTAAATAAATATATTGTGTATTGTATATTGATGATGTGGCAGTAAGGTTGTTATTCATTGTCCTTAAAGTGAAGCCAGGTGGGTTATGGGTAAGCATCAGATTGCAGGCTATAGGTGAGGGGGAAGGCCAATTAGTATCCATTGTTCTCAACATGACTAGTTCAGACATTTTGTCTAGAGCCCAGCTTAGAAGTGCAGCTCATCTTCACTCCTCCTCCAACCCCCTGATACAGCACCCACCAATGGTTAAGAAGGATAGACCCAGGGGTTTGTCCAGGGAAGGGAAAACACTGTGTATATTAGAACCTAAATATAAGGAGCCACTCCAGGGGGGAAGATAGTCATTCTGGGACTGGAAGCTGCAGGGTGGCTGGTTTTAGAGTTGCCGTTCTTTACCAGTGAAATACATCGACAGATCCACGTGTTATCTGATCCGGATAGCCAGGTGACTGTAACTCTTTAAGCTAGTGGGGTAAGGGACAGATAGTGTGGTAAACCTGACAGGCATTTAGTTAATGTGTGTATAAAATAAACTACTGATTGTTTTTATTACAATAAATGTATTGCTTTACTTACTAACTGCATTTGCCTGAGTGTCTGAGAACCCAAGAAGGTACTGGGTACACTTCCCTGGCATAATAAGGCAGCCGTGGGTGGCCAGCCAGCATGAAGTTGGTAGCATTGGGCCAGATATACCCGGTATCTTCACACTTCACATTTCGGATGTGTTCTGCTATCCTGATTTTCAATTTTCTACTATTTCGTCTTACATACTGCAGATGACACGGGCAGGTAATCAAGTAGATGACATTTGTGTCACACGTGATACGGTCTTTAATAATATGTTGTCTGTTAGTGTAAGAGGAGTGGAGAGGAGTGGTTTTGTACTAGTATTTTTTGGTTGTTTTACATTCTATACATTTTGGACATGGGTAAAAACCCGTTCTCTTAGTTTCTGTAAGCCACATCTTTTTTTTGTGATTCTCAACTACAAGGGCACTTGACACCAATTTCTGTTTTAGATTTGGTGCCTTTGTAAAAATGGTTTTAGGTTTAATTAGTAGTACGGTTTTAAGTATTTCGTACTTCAGCAATATGTGCCAATGTTTTTGTATAATTCTTTTAATCTTTGTGGAGGTTTTCGAGTAATTTGTAACAAACGGTAAATTAATCTGCCTCTCACATTCCTGTTTCCTATGTCTATATTCCAGTAGTGATGTTCTTTCTTTCTTTTTGACTTCCTCATATGCCTCATCTACTATTTCTTTGTTACACTTTTCTCTACAAAATAGTTCTTAAGGATAATGCATTGTTCTTCATATGACTCCAGTTTTGAGCAATTTATTTTAATTCTTGTAAACTGCCCCATTGGTATGTTGTTTAGCCACTGGGGGTGGTGCTAACTGGTAGCCAGTATGTAGCTATTACCATCCACTGTTTGAAATGCATAGTTGTGTGTATTAGGAGGTGAACTCCAGATTTATGTTGTTATTATTGATGTATTCTAGAAATACATTTAATGAGTCTTGTGTCCCTCTCCATACACAAATGGCATTATCTATATATCTCCTGCAGAGGGCCAAGTTTGCGCCAAGCCCCACATTGGTTCAGATGAAATGGTCTTCCCACCAGCTCATGAACAAGTTAGCGTAGCTCGGCGCAGACTTGGTCCCCATCGCAGTGCCTTGCTGCTGCAAGTAATACACATTATTGAAATAAATGTCTGGTCAGATCTGGAGGCAGACAAGGAGGTGGGATTGGATTAATTACACAGGTCTGCAAAAAAGATGTTTTGGACAGCTGTTTTGGTTTTGTTGACTGATTCTTACGTTTTTTGGTGCGCTGAATCCAAAAATTACAGCTGTTTTGTCCTGGGACATAGGTTTTCGAACAAACGGGTGGTCATAGTTTAAAAAAATCTCTTTACGCAAATATTTTATTTACATGAAAAATATTAACTCATTTGCATAGGTGAGGACAAAATTAACACCACACTCAAGTCGATTGCTTGCGAAATCATCTTTTTTAAAACTCTACACTTCTTTTTGAGCTTTTCCTCTTGTAGGTGGCTTCCAGAAGATCCCTGTACAACATCCAGCAGTAGTCAGCCATCATCGTAACACTCCATTTCCCTTGATACCTTCTTTCCATTTCTTTTACATCTTGATGGAAACGTTCTCCCTGCTCTTCACTCACTGCTCCCAATTTTCAGGAAAATAGTTAAGGTGTGAGTTGAAAAAATGGACTTTTAAGCTCAAGGAGCAACCAAGCTTGTGGAACGCTTTCAACATTGTTTCCACCATATCCTATAATTTGGGTCCTTTTGGTTTCCCAAAAAGTTTTTTATGACCACAGTAAATTCAACCCGCGCTTCTTTTTGAGTTGGAGTCATTAAACTGATGAAGTCTTTGTCGGATATGAGTTTTCTAATATCCGGGCCAACAAAAACCCCATCTTTCAGTTTTGCCTCCGTTAAACCTGGAAACTTGGATCCCAAGTACTTGAAGCATTCGTTATCTTTGGGAAGTGCCTTAACAAATTGCTTCATTAATCCTAATTTTATATGGAGTGGTGGTAATAAAACCTTCTCAGGGGGTCCCAATGTATGTCTGAGAACATTCTTTTCACCAACAACTAGACTTCTTGTTGGCCAATTTTTTTGCTTCCAGTGATTTTGTCGGTCTCTACTGTCCCATAAACATAGAAAACAAGGGTAGTTGGTGTACCCAGCCTGTTGTCACACAATACTTTTAAATCCCCACATACCAACCACTTTTGGTTTTGATAACCCACTTTCTTGAGTACCAACTCCAAGTTCTCATAAGTCTCCTTCAAGTACACCGAATGAGCAACAGAAATGGACGCATAACGGCCACCAATGTGAAGTAAAACTGCTTTTAAGCTTCTTTTGGAAGAGTCAATGAAAAGCCTTCATTCAGAAGAATCATACTGAATGTGGAATTGAGCCATCAACTCCTCTAAATCACCATGAACTCTCCACATATGAAACAGAAACTGTCAGGCAAATTTACACACTTTCTTGGCGGCATTGCACTAATTTTGAACCACACAGACAATAGCAGGATGACAACTGAAATGAAATACAAGATTGTGGAGGAATCAGAGAACAAGTTAATGCATGAAAGAACATGTCCGGGCAGGCCCTAGCAAGCACACTCAACAATGCAGTGATCACCATCAGGACCAATTAACATGTATTTTCATGTTTTTGGGAGCACTGGCAGTGAAAATAAATTTGTTTTTCCATGTTTAGTTTTTTTTCCCCAAGTATGATGAATTTGAAATTTAGCGATTTCCAGCTACCTGTTTGACCAAGGCACATTTCGATTGTGAAAAAACCTGACGTCCCAGGAAAAAACGGTGGTCATTTTCGAATTCAGCGCACCAAAAAACATAAGAATCAGATAAAATTATGAAAACAGCTTTTTGGTTGCAGACCTGTGTTATTTCCCTATATTGCACAGTCACAATTCTACCAAATGTCCAATGACTCAAATTCACATCTTTTGAAGTACATGCTATTTTTAACACATTTTCTATGCATCTTCCTGTGATCTATAGCCCCGATGGATCACACAGACTATTTCTTTAATATTTATCTGCCTGACTCCATTATTTCTTATCCTATGACATCCTAACCATAATCATGGGTAACTTTAACAGCTCCACTGACAGTATATATTCATCTTGTGCTTCCACACTACTCTCACTAACTTCCTTCTTTGGCCTCTGCAAGTGGACTGATTCCTCTACTCATCAGGATGGCCACTGCCTTGTTCTTGTTTTCTCTAGTATATGCTCAGTTTATGATTTACTTATCACTACTTTCCTCCTCTCCAATTATTACCTTATCAGCTACAAGCTTGACAACGGTATTTTAACCTCTCTGCTGTCAAACGCTACCAAGCTTCCTCATTCCCTCAGAAATTTTTATTTAATTTTCACAGTTTTACACCTTTCTCCAAATAGCTTCCCTCCCCAATTTCTACATTTTCCTCTCCTAATTTGGCAATACCACATTTTCACAAAACCCTAGCAACAGCCCATGTTCAAGTGGCTTCAGCTACTCTTCATATTCTTCATAGCATCAACTTCAATGTCAGCCATGGCACACTAAAGAAACACAACAGATTCAAAAACTTTCTCATATTTGATCCCACAAATGAAAATAAATTATCTACTCTCTTCTTATCTTCATATTCTACTACCTGTCCTCTTAATCATATAGCCTTATAAATCAGTAGATGTCTGTCTCCTGTGCTCATCCTAACCTTAAATAAAATTTGTAATCTGGTACTTTCAATCATTATTCAAGCATGCAGTGTTCGCTCCTTTTCTGAAAAAAAAGACAAAAATCTGACCCAAATTCTTTAACACATTATTCTCCCATCTATCAGGTCCCATGCTTTGCCAAGCTTCTTCAACAAAATTGATTATACTTGCCTCACATGATTTCTTTCCTCACATGACCTATTGGACACTCTTCAGCCAGACTTTCGTTCCCAATGCTCCACAGAGACTGCACTGATTAAAATTAACAATGATTTGATCACTGCTAAATATAAAAAACATTACTGACTTCTAATTCTATTGAATCTCTCTGATGAAATTGACACTGTTGACCGCTCTTCTTCAATAACCACAATCCCTAGGTCTTAAGAGCACTGTCCTATTCTGATTCCCATCCTACCCATCTAATCACTCTTTCAGTGTTAATTTCTCTGGATCCACCACTACTACGCTTCCCTTATCAGATGGCATACAACACGGCTCATTGCTAGGTCCTGTGCTGTTCTCTATCTATACTTCTTCTCTTGGAAAACTAATAAGTTCCACTGGATTTCAGTATCATCTCTGTGTATGATACCCAAATTTATCTATCCTCTACTGATCTCTCGCCACCTGTGTTGTCCTGCATTACTGACTGTCTTTCTGCCATTTCATCTTGGATATCCTCTTGCCAACTCAAACCCAATCTTTCAAACACAGAGTTAATATATTCCCCCCCACCCGAAGTTACCTACCTGACATTTATATTTCTGTTGACAACATGGCTATAAATCCCACCCCACAAGTAAGCTTGCTGTCTAGGTGTGATCCTTGAATCAGAACTATCCTTTGTTCCCCATATCGGCTATATTTAAATCATGTTACACACATCTAAAAAACATTTTCAGAATGTGCACAAATATCACACAAGTCAGTGCAAAAATTGTAATTCATGCACTCATCATCTCCTGTATAAACTATTGCTATTCCCTCCTTCATGGTCCTCCTTATAAATAAAAGATAATAATAATAATAATATTAATAATAATAATAATAAGTAGTCGGCACCTCTTGTTACATGAAAAATACACTGAATAGAAAAAGGGTACCTAATTACAAAAAGTTATGTATAAAATTTTACACAAATTGGTTTACATATAATACAAAAGACAGTTGATAATTGTATGAAGACTACAGTGAGCCAAAGAAAGAAATTGTCTATACCCTCATTAAGGCCATTGGGCAACATGTAAATTAACTCTTATATTGAGTAGGCTTCTTGTTTCAAGAGGGCCTGATCACTCGACTACCAAGTGTCACATGTTCTAACCTCCTAAATGCTAAACCATTTACAATAGAGTCATGTTTAAGGGCAAAGTGTCTGAGTAGGCTATGGATGTTGACACCATTTTTAATATTTTAATATACCCTTGAATTCTGTTTACAGAAAATCAATCCTTGAAATATACCCCTTATTTTATTCTGAAACTACTTAACATATACACAGCCACCAAATATGTGTACTGTTTTGGAGAAATGGACTATGTTCTGAGTCATAATAAAATATTAAATGTTTGCTTTTCTGTGTTTTGTAATTTTTACTCTTTTTTAGCTTTCGTTAATTTATTTTTTGTTTTTCAATACATTTTTGTATACATCCCAGCTTATGTTAGTGCATAGTGTATAAACACAGCTTTAACACTAGAGAAACTGTGGAAAAGATCATTGACTTATTAGACTCAGAACACATTTTTTTATGCAGAATACATTGATGAATATGTCACTAATATTTCTTGTATGTGATAGTGATATCATCATGAGACAAAGGGACCTTGAACAGTTATTTGCCCATTTCTTTAAGCAGTGATCAATTATCCAAGAGCTTACATGGCCACTATTTACATGTTAGCCGGCTTTGGGCTGTAAAATGAACATGTGTAGCAAAACGTCTCCTAAAGTACTTAATTAAGTCATAGAAGATGAGAGACAGGGGACATTGAGCAGGCTTTATATCATATGTCACATTTACATCTTAATGTTTAATTACATTTATTTATGCGGCATATGCTGTAGATGTGCTTTCCTGAGGAGCAACTGTTTCACACATTTCACACACATACACACAAAACGGCTAGATTTACTAAAGGGCGGTTTGTAAAAACTGTCTGTATTAGGCAGATTCTCCATTGGTTTCAAAACTGATGAATTTAATAATGGCCAAACCTTTAGAAATCCTTCTGAAAACCACAGTTTGCTAAAATGCCACTTTACACATCACTGTATTGATTTTTAACATAGTAACATAGTTGATGAGGTTGAAAAAAACACCAGTCCATCAAGTTCAACTTATTTTGGATCTCCTGCAATCGCACTTATATTTGAAATTGATCCAGAGTAAGCAACCGCCACTCTGTTTCAATTGTGACAATCCCCCCAGACCCAATATTGCAGTCCTATTTTTATCCTATTTCCACTACTATCCTTCATTTTAATTAACGGTCGTATCCCTGGATACACTTTTGCGCTAAAAATTTCTCTAACCCTTTTTTAAACATATCTATTGAATCTGCCATCACAACCTTCCCTGGCAATGAATTCCATATCTTGACAGCCCTTATGTAAAGAACCCCTTCCTTTGCTGGTTGTGAAATTTCCTCTCTTCTAACCTTAGGGGGTAACCGCGTGTCCTGTGTATAGTCCTTGGGGTAAAAGATTCCCATGAAAGTTCTCTGTATTGACCCTTAATGTATTTGTACATAGTAATCATATCTCCTCTTAGACGCTTCTTTTCTAAAGTAAACATGCCTAAACTGGCTAACCTTTCCTCATAACATAATGACTCCATACACTTTCTCAATTTTGTTACCCTTCTCTAAATCCTTTCTAGTTCAAAATTATCTTTTTTATAGAGGGGTGCCCAGAACTGTACTGCATAATCAAGATGAGGTCTTACCAAGGATTTATACAGTGGCAAAATTAAACTGTCTCCCTTGCATCTATGCCCCTTTTTATGCATGCCAATACTTTATTTGCCCTTTCAGCTGCTGCTTGACATTGAGCACTATTGCTAAGTATACTGTCTACAAGAACTCCCAAATCCTTTTCATTATAGATTTTTCTAAATGAATTCCACTTAATTTATAGATTGTGTTCTTGTTTTTGATCCCTAAATGCATAACCTTACATTTATCTATGTTAAACCTCATATTCCATTTGGCCATTTAATCTGCCAGTTTATTTTAGTCCCTCTGTAGAGAAGCTACTGATTTTTGCTTTGATTTTATTACCTTACAGAGTTTAGTGTCATTTGCAAAAATAGAAACTTTACTCTCTAAACCATCACCAAGGTCATTAATAAATATATTAAAAAGGAGTGGCCCCAGCACGGAACCTTGAGGTACTCCACTTAATACTTTTGACCAATTAGAACATGTTACATTTATCACAACTCTGACAACATGATAAGAATGCAAGCCATCAGATCTATTAAGCTCCGATTTGACACAGAAGAAAATGTCAAAAAAGGCCATAAAAAAGAGGTAGTTGTAAGAGACAAGATTGCTCAAACTGTTTGAGCTCTGTTGTCATTCAGAACATGAAAGGAGGCACCATTGACTCATGAATTATTGGCCAATCATTATTTATTGACTAAGGGGGCAAAATTAATTTATAATTTACTTATTGGGAAAAGCAAAATTTTTCATTGTATCTTATTATTATAATTTTGGCATTAAATTGGCCCCATAAGTTAATTATAAATTATTTTCACCTGTTAATCAATAAATAATGATTGCCTTCTAATTCATAAGTCAATTATGTCTTCTCTTATGTTCTAAATAGCAAGATCCCACTAACAGCATGCATTTTGAGATATCTTGCCTATCAGAAGCAAGTAAAAAAATCTGCCTTTTTTCTGGTGGTTTTTGACAAAACCGCTGGGAATTTTGATTAAACTTACAATTCAGCCTCAAACTTTCCTATAGTAAATACGGTGGTTTAGAGTTCTAAGCCTAAGGCAATGTGTGGCAGTTGAAAACCTCCTAAAATAGTTTTTTAGTAAATCAAGTCAAAGGTGTTTGAAACAATAGATTTTTTTCTATGAAAATCAACTTAATAATGGTAGGTAATGCAGAAAATCCAGTGTACACCATACACTTTTGCCCAATGTCCAATTTTGTAATCTGTAAATTTGGAACTGTTTATCAGTGTGAATTTCTTGAGGCATCGTATAACATTATTTTATGTGTTTAAACAACCGCAATGTAGTTGGTTAGTCTGCACGAGCAGATGGTTGCTAGCATCTATAGGATTTGTTGACCCTCACTTGCTTGTGATTTTGGAAAGTTTATCAGCTTGCCCATTGTAAATATCTCCAGCATGAGGCTTTTCATGTCTCACCTTTAGTTGTCCGATGGTAGCAGCATTTCATAATTTGTTTCAAACATCATCTCGCTTAAATGGTCTTGCCACTGTCTTGCTGCTAACATGACATCCATGTTGTTACAACTTTGAAAGAAGCCCAAGGGTCAATGTAAACGATTAGTGGTCAAGTAGTTTCTTCATCTATTTGTAAAACTGAATTCAGTTCAGCATATTGACTTGATCCTCCTCCTATTTAATGAATGATGGTCCGAGTGATAGGTTGCATGACTGTAAAAACCCAAACAAGGCATATTCCTTTTCTTCAGCTATCTGAACTTCCTACAATGGAGACTCACTCACAGAAGACTCATCACTTTTACAAGTTATTCTAGTAAACAGATCAGATTGTTACAGAACTTGATGTTTGCTTGGGTCTTCCCCTCAAACTTTCGCCTTTCTTGAAAGTACCACTTACATCAGATTGGAACTTACAATCTGCAAGTGCCAAGTCAGTTCTTACAGTCTGAGGTTTTCCTTAGGTAGTTCCTTACACATGTTGTAAAAAGCGAGGGTTATTTATTCAGCTGTGTTCATCTGACACTTATATTATATCACCATGGATATTTCATTATTTCATTAAACTGATATAATCTTCTTTGCTGGTCTCTCATTTTATTTGCTAATCCACAAGAGGAGCACATTCAACGTGATTCCCTTCAATATCTCCTCATTAAAACATACCTTCTATTAGTATTTATTAAACTAAAATGCTAAATGGGGTTGATACTTAAAAGCATTTGAAATACTTGAAAACATAGGTATATAGAAGTGTGATTTGAAACAAAAATTGTTTAAAAAATGGTCGGCCACTTCCTTCTATTATTTTATGTCCAAAATTATTTTTATATTAACCTTATTATTCCCAACAAATAAATTGAAATAACAGACTCTTCATTCAATATGTTATTTATATTTTTATTTTTGTTTTCTAACCATTTATTACATTTCTGTGTGCTACTATAAACTACATTACTACCAATTCAGTGTGTTTGTTTATTCAAATTAAATGTTTTATAACATTTCAATTTTCCCCATTAATAAAGTAGGCCTAGCAACTGTTTTATATAAGAATATTCAGCTATTTAGTGAAATGATGCGCAATTTCATTGCATCCTATATATTCCACTACTTCTGTTTAATGATTATTTGTACACAGTTGATGCATCACATATTTATACCCCAGGTAAAAGCCTCATCTATAAAAGTAATATTTTTTCCTCTCAAACTTTCTGTTATCGATTTGTCAGCATATCTCATTAAAGTCATTTTTCCCCTTAAGATGATATATGAATCTTATACATTTTTATCACCAGGCTCTATTGACCCTCCTAGTATGCAGTATGCTTTCAATCTCCTATCTAGTGTAAAATAATTGATCTGGTCTTATTTCTTATATTTTGTCTGGTTTTCTTCTTGTAACTGTCTACTTTACTTCTATACTTATAGCTGTTGATTCATTGCGCATTAATACTAATATGCTGCATTATCAGTAGTAGTGGTGTGCCCAATTGATCAGATTGTTATTAGCAGTCTCAGACATTACTGTGGTGAATTTCTCAATAATTCATTGCAATATTAGGAGTATATTTGGAATACTCGGGACCACCAGACCTCTCGGAGAGATCAAACAAGCATTTTCCTTGAGAAAAATACATGTGTGCAAATATAATCATTAACAGTTATATAGTGCTAGCAAATTCCTTAGCGTCTTAGCGTCTTACAAATGTAAGGACTGTTACCTTTAGAAATTCACACTCTTGCACTCTATGCCTATATGTATAATATCTTTCCAATGTTGGACTGGGGCATGAAGGACCCACAGGGGGAATACAATGGTAAGGGTGCACAAAAGGGGGTGTGGCCAGTCCTTAGAGAGGCATAACCAAACTACTAGCGGGTTGTGGTAAGCCCACGAAGGACAGTTAGCACCATAGTGTAATATATATTGAATGCAGTGTGTATATAAAGAGTACACAGTCTTGACCTGCCCCTTAGATTGGGCAGAACAGTCACCAAAAATTGAGTTTGTCCTGCTAAAATCAGAACATTTGACAGACTGTCCTGTTCTATCCTACCTGTTCTTGTCGCTTTCACTACCTGTGGCTGTTGGTTTCTTTAGTTACGGCATGTCTGGGTCCTGGAATGTTGGGGGCCCTATATGGAAAAAAAATGGGGCAATTTAAAAAATTCCAATCAGCCTCGGTGTTAAATCAATAGCACCCACAATTAATAAGTATGCCTTTCTCCAGCCCCAACATTAAAATAATAGTATTTCCATTTGATAAAAAGATCTATATCCCTCCAACCAACCCCAGTACTTACATTTAATATATATATATATATCTATTTCCCACAATCATCACTGCCATTAAATAATTGATATTCACATTTAATAAATACAACTCATTATCTCACCCCCACATTCAATTAATAGCCCCCAAACCAGCACATCTTAAATTAATAGTCTCACTGTTAAATTAAATTGCTCCATCATCACCGCACAAACAAAATAGCACCCATTAATTAGCCACCACCTACCACACACACGCACACACACACACACACACACACACACACACACAACAGACATTACATTTCCACAAGCCCCCTGTGTCATCATACACTCACACACTACATTGCCATATGCCCCCTGTGCCATCACACATACATTACTGTGCCCCTTCATCAGCACTGTGCTGTGCCTACGTATGATCACACTGTGCCTTCCATACTGCGCTTGCCACCTTCACCTGGCCCCCTTTATTACACTGTGCCATGCTGCTTTTGCTCCCCCCTTCTCCTGGCCCCCCTTCATCACACTGCGCCAAGCTGCTTTTGCCCCTCCCCTTCTCCTGGCCCCCCTTCATAACACTGCACCATGCTGCTTTTGCTCCCCCCTTCTCCTGCCCCTCCTTCATCACACTGCGCCATGCTGCTTTTACCCCCCGTTCATCACACTGTGCAATGCTGCTTCCCCATTCATCACAGTGCGCCATGCTGCTTTTGCTCCCTACTTCTCCTGCCCTTCCTTCATCAAAATGTGCCATGCTACTTTTGCTCCCCCTTTCTCCTGGCTCCCCTTCATCACACTGTGCCATGCTGCTTCCCCCTTCATCAAACTGTGCCATGCTGCTTCCCCTCCTTCATCACACTGTGCCATGCTGCTTCCCATCCCACCCCTGCATCACACTGTGCCATGCTACTTCCCTCCCTCTTGATCACTCTGTGCCATGCTGCTCCCAAACACTTCATCACTCTGTGCCATGCTGCTTTCCACCCTTTTTCACTCTGTGCCATGCTGCTTACACTTCATCCCTCTGTGCCATGCTGCTTACCCCCTTCATCACTCTGTGCACTGCTGCTTTCCTCCCCCTCTTCATCACTCTGTGCCATGCTGCTCCCCCCTTTCATCACTCTGTGCCATGCTGCTTACACTTCATCACTCTGTGCCATGCTGCTTACCCCCTTCATCACTCTGTGCCATGCTGCTTCCCTTCCCCTCTTCATCACTCTGTGCCATGCTGCTTACCCCCCTTCATCACTCTGTGCCATGCTGCTTACCCCCCTTCATCACTCTGTGCCATGCTGCTTTCCTCCCTACTTGTCTCAATTTCTTTACTTACCTTTCTATTGGCTTCTTTTTATCATTTCTTCTCTTCTGACTTCTTGCTTGCTGGCTCCTCTCTGCGCCACTACTCACTGAATAAGTTAGGCGTGATGATGTCGCACCCAACATTCATTGCGAACGGAGCAGGAAGGAGGGGCGCCGATGCCACAATGAGGTAAATATTTGTTTTTATTATTTTTTTAGTACACTGCTCTACACCACCAATGAAGAGAGCAGAGCCATCAGAGGTCGGGAACCACGGGGGAATACCCCAACACTTTTCTTTAGTTTGCTGTCTCTGAAGGAGATGACGGGGCTTGTTGTTGCTATGGTAGGGAAGGGCGGGGTTTGTTGTTGCCATGGTTGGGAGGGGCAGGGCTTGTACTTGCCTGCTGTTCAGTTTCTCCAGTCCAGTGCACTGATTTACTCTGCAGTGAGCTGTGAGTCATAGTCTGTGACCCTGCCTATAAGGAGACTGTCCAGCTCCAAGTACAGGGGTCAGACTTGCATTGACTGCCACTCTGCAAAAAATTACACAGGACCTGCTGCAGTTGGAGGTGGACTAATTTAATGTTGCCAGAATAATAAACAATCCATACTCTGCAAGTGTCTGAAATGTAATGCACCAGTTACAAAACTGGAGTTCATAACAAACATTTCTAATATCTGCTTTTCCCCTTTGAATTACTTTGATCTTTGCTTAATTTCTTTTTCACAGTTATGTTGATTTGTCCTTGATCTACCACATTGTAAGAATTTTCCCTGTATTTTTTAATGGAAGAAATTAATGTTTTAATTTTCTCTTTGGAGTTTTTTATCTGAAATAGGTGTGGAGGAAAAACACCACCAAGTGTTATTGTCATGGCTGCCATAGGTAGTGGACGGGTGTACTGTTGTAAGGGGCTCGCAGTGACTGGGGATCCCACTGGTCGCTAACTTATTTGAACATGTGGAACAGGCAGCTGCTGTTTAACTTCTGAAGCCAGCACTCTACCTTATGTGCAGGGATTCCGAGAGAGGGTGGTGTTTGAGCTAAACAGTCTGTTCACCTGTAAGTGTCAGTTTATCAGTTTATGAGCTCATCAGCTGGAGTGAATAAAAGAAACTGCAAGTTCTGCGTGTGCAATAAGCTCTGATTTATTAGTTACAAGTTCATACCTATATAGCACAAAATCACGTATTTCAGAAATCTACGCCCCAAAAGGTTTTAACCACCCATGCTTCCTTTACACATATCTTACTACATTCTTACATTTTCACACATGAATTCCCCCCGGGGAGGGGGGTTGGTTTATCTCCTGTCTGTCATATCCAAGGTTATGGGCTTAGTTTCTTGCAAACAGCGAGATAATAATGAACTCCTACAAACTAGCTATATCTAAGCTGTCTTTGAGCTATAAGAGAATAAAATGGCTATAAGGCAACAAGGTGGCGTCAGCTTAGCAAAATCATATTTCTCATTTGGTACTAATTACCAGGGCCCGGACCTGCATTAGATCTCTTTTTAGTTTATTTATTTTTCTGCGCTTTTTATTTATTTTGGGAACTATGTGGGGGTTGCAATCAAGTCGGTGGTGTTCTTGCTTTGTGTGATGTCTGGCTTGTGGTTTTATTTTATTTCTATCTGGTCCTCCCAACGCAGAGCTTGCGTGATGACATCAGAGCCATCTCGTTGGATTATCTGTAAGAATAGTGTACCAATAGTTGATGCTCTTGTCTTGCTGAGTAGGAGGTGAGCACACAGGGGGTTTCATTTTTATTATTAATTCCTACACTGTGCACATATGCAAATGCTCTCAATTGTATCCTGTTAGATATACATGTTAATAGACAACATAATCAGTTATATTGGGCTAAAATATTTCCATGTATGCAATGTATGTTTGATTACTTTTATACAGAACCACTAGAAAAGGTTGTTAAAATGTAATGTAAAAATGTTTGATTTCTTGAACACTGTGTGGCATAATATGGATAAGGGCCACTACTGTATGTTGTCACGGTAGCGTGCTCCATTCTGTACATCAGGAAGGGGGAGGGTCCTTTTCATTTGTACTGGGCCCCACAATTTCTGATGGCAGCCCTAATTATTGTAGATGAATATTCTCCTTTTACTAATGTAAGAAAAGTATGAAAAAAATTATTATAGAGCAATATGATTGTCATCACTGTGATAAGATGACTCCACAAAGTAACTATTTTTTAAAAACTTATTTTGATAACACACTTTTGATTTACGCATGCGTGATGCAAATACATTACAGCCTGGCACAGAAATACATTTATTATGTACTAAAACTAAAAACAAGAAGGTCACTGTCCCGCTGTCCTAAAAATCAGACTTATTAGGACATATGCCGCGCTCCGGCGAGCGGGCGCTGCTGTCACAGTTGTCGAGGGTGACCTAGGAATCACCTGAATCTGCCTGATTTGGCACAACTCACCCAAGGGCGCGGAGTTTAACAGGTAGGTGGTTTTCACCAGGAACCCCCGCAGGTCTTAGCAGCCCCTATCCCACAGGTCGCAGTCCCATGAGGGAGTATCAGGCAGATTGGTTCGGAGGATCCGGGAACAAAGGAAATAGCCAGAACTGTACACTAAGGAGGTAACTCAGGATTGTAGCAAATGGAGTTACTGGAACAGCAAGAGTTCAATATAGCCAGCGGACTGGAGAAGCAGAACTGTAGCTGAACACAATGGTGGTAACTCAGGATGGTAGCAATGGAGTCACTGGAACAGCAGGAGTTTAATATAGCCATTGGGCTGGAGAAAATGAGCCAGGTCCTTACTGCTAGGGTAGTGAGCACAAAGAACAGCCACCTGCCAGGAGACTTAGGTGCTTTAAATACCCCTCCAAGAGGTTGTGGATAATGAGAGTGAGTGGAAGTTCTGAAGAAGAGAAGCGAGTCTGCGCAAGATGGCGCCCACCATTGGACAGATGCGGCTGTGATGCTAAAATCACCGCCAGCAGGAGAAGGGTAAGGTTGCCAGTCTCTGCTCGCGGGGCCGGCATGTGACAGCTGCACATTTTTTGCCAATGATGTATGCTGCAATGCAGGTTTTTTTTCTGTAGGAAGGAGGCCTAGCTCTTTTCAACTGCTAGGTACTCCCCCAATGATGCATAGCTATACACCCTAATGGTATTGCCACACCCCATGTGACGGTGCATACGTTATCTCACTAGTTGGCTATAGGGGGGCACCACAAAGTTGCTGTACCGGGGCCCAAAATTTCTCTTGGCAGCCCTGGACATGTTGAGGCAGAACCTGTCCATACCAAAGCAGGGATGAAACCAGCCTTTAAGATATGGATTTGCGCTGTAGCCTACTTTTTACCTGTGCTCATATTTGCAACACTTCCGAAGTCCTTATCCTATAATGTTCTCAGGCATGCTGAACTTCTTTGTATGGGTTAGACATGGACAGAGCGAAAGGTTCAACTTCCTTTAGCTTTTACCTCATTTGTTCCCACATCTTTAACAGCTTTACAATGGAAATCCCGTCAATTTTCTCTCTTGGTAAAGCCCTAAGTCAAGCATAATTTGCTTTCTAGTTATCTTATTATTTTATTTTACAGTATGATGTCTTGTTATAATTCAGGAAGCTGATTTAACAGGGAAGTTGCAGTCTCAGTGTAGTCTCAGGCATACCACTGATCATAATGTACAAAAAGGTCTTGTAATGTGGAAAAGTCTGTTTCAAGATCTTTGATTTACAATTTGCATGAAACTGTGACACATATCTCACTGTAATGCATGCACACATCCATATTCTCTCACCTGCTGTATTACTTCATCTATTGTGTAACCTCCTTATTCTCAGAAAAAATCTGTCATACTTCTGCAAAAGGCAATCTGACGTTTATCATTGAATTATTTTGTATCACGCCTCTCATTTGTATATGTAACCATGGATCTAGTTTCTTGTAGGGATAAAAATATTTCATCCCCTCCCAGATCACAAATTCTGAAATTCCATTTTAACACCCATACCCCTGTCTGCTGCCTGTGGGGTTTTCTTTGGCAATGTCACTTAACTCCTATACATTGTAATTTCTGATATCTTCAGTAATTTTTTAATCTGTCTGGCTCCCAGCTGCTAAATCAGGCCCCCTTCTACTGCCCAAGCTTTTACAAGTGGTTCTTTACTGAAATGTATGGTTATGATATTGTAGGAGAGTCCATGGCAGAATATATATGTGTATGTTTGTTTGTAACCTTTCCCATGCCCATTACTGTATCATAGTACATATCCTAGCAATCTGCATTGGTCTCCTGCCTTATTTTCAAAGGTTTTTATTTCAATATTTAAACTATGCAAATACTCACTCTAGTACATCAGTCTTTTTCTCAACAGGCATAAAACACTCTGAGAGATAATTGATCACGGACTGCCTGCATTTTCATTTTCCTTGCCTCTCAAAGGCGTGCATCTTCATTGACTGCTTGCAAGAATAAAGAACCCTTCTGCTTGGACTTAGAGAGTTAGAGCCATACTGGCTCTAACTCTCAACCAGTAATATGCCAGAGTTCGCCTAACGATTGGCTGTTTCTGCTCCTAGTTGCACATAAATTTACTATATAGTTTTATAAATATTCTCAGATTTTTGTACCGTGCTAACATAAATCATGAATAATAATACCTAAACACTGCAAAAATAGTTCCCAAGATGACAGCAAAACCTACAAATTTCATTTTGCATTACTCTCAAACCTAGCTACTGAAAACATGACCCAGCTTCTGGTACCAAAGTTGTACATTGCTTAAACCTATGGAGAGCACACACAACAAGGAACTTATATAACGCATAGCTTTAGGCAGTGGTTCCCAAACTTTTGCAGCACCCTTAGAGTCTCCAAATTTTTCACCATCCTGTCACCAACCTCTGTCCCGCTGTCACCATCCTCTGCTCTCCTCTGTCCCGCTGTCACCATCCTGTCACCAACCTCTGTCCCGCTGTCACCATCCTCTGCTCTCCTCCTCTGTCCCGCTGTCACCATCCTCTGTCCCGCTGTCACCATCCTCTTTCCCCCTCCTCTGCCACGATCCCTCTCACTCTGCCCCGCGCCAGGCGCCAGCCATAAAAAAAACCCAAAACACAGAAACTTACCAATCCGTCTGGCGCCGGGACCCAGCAGCCTCCTCTCTCCTGCAGCTTGTTACTGACATCGATATTCAGTGACAGCTGCAGGAGAGAGGAGGCTGCTGGGTCCCGGCGCCCGACGGATTGGTAAGTTTCTGTGTTTTGTTGGTTTTTTTTATGTCTGGCCCGCGGCACCCCAGTGACAGCGCTGCGGCACCCCTGGGAGCCGCGGCGCACAGTTTGGGAACCGCCGGCTTTAGGTATAAAAATCAGCTTGCAGGAATAGTAGCTAGCAGTATAAAAGGCAGTGGATTTTCCATCTCAATATGAGTTATCCTGTAGAAGCAAGCGTAAAAACAAGGAATAGCTGTTTTAAACAATCCCAACACATACACACATAAAGAGCTCTCCTACCCTATATGCATGTTACTTATCTGACTGCAGCAAAAGATGGCCAAATCAGGAATACTGCAGAAATTCTGTGCTTAACCAATAATTATTAATATCTCTAGTAGGCCTACTTTCAACAATAGTAAGTCAATGTCTAAAGAGAAAACGACATATCAGACATGACATATCAGACATGATGTAGCCTTGAATTTGCTAATCTTAGCATACAATGTGTACAGTATTAAAAAGACAGGTGCATACACAGCACTTACAGTAGTTAAGTTGATGCAAGGTTATTGGTCATAACAGGTATACTTACCATAATGAGAATGTGAGCAATATATTTTTAGCTACTATGAAAACCCCACAGAAATGATTGGCATAAACATCCATTGCAAAGTGGAAAAATAGACAGGCATGTATTCTTAATGTAAATACTATACATACTATAACAAAAACATCACAGTTGGATAGTGAACATTATACTTTAAGTGTCTTTGATTAGTTTACATAACTTTATATGACTTTGTATAACAGTGTCAATCCGATTATGGTCTATCCTATCCATACTATTTAATGAAGCCTACAATTGCAATATTGAAGAAAAATCTCTTACAAAGGATGATTAAACTTGAAATAGAAGTTAGGTTATAAAAAAGAACTACTAATAACATGTAGAATTATATTTTATATATATATAACATTGCGTTTCGGTTTCAAAACCAGTGTTGGTTCTAAACCAAGTTTGTGTTTCGGCTTTGTTACTGATTTTGTTGAACAAATGCGAAAGGTTTTGGTTTAGTTTTGGATCTGGATTTAAAAAAAAATTGTAAGAAATAGGTAAATTTATGTAATTTTGATCTGTTTTACTCCCATATTACTATTTATAGCATTAAAAGTAATTTCCAGTCCATTTTCTAATGATCCCTTTACAACGGTCCCAATTTCTACCAGTGTTGGCCAAAGTCTGCAGCGAGTTGTTTTAATGAAGGATTTTGTAACTTCGATATCATTGCATTTGCTTTCTCTGATTCAATTAAAAAAATAATAAATTGAATAGTGTTGATATCTCCCTTTTATTGCACCCAAACCTTCTTCACATGTTCAGACTTACTATTACTGTAATTAAATAAATAAATAGCCACACAGGCACCAATGTAATATTGGCAAAAGGTCACCATTTTTATTTAAATAAAAATGGTGGCTGAGAGAGTAATGCCTGTCTGCTAACAACTAATAGCAAAAGCAAGCAGTGGATGGTCAAATTGCTATTACACCACCGGTGCCCGGATATAATCTTTTATGCTTCCTAGCAACTGTCATAAGCTTTTAGAACTAGTAGGAGAGCTCTTCACCTATAGCAGCCGCCTTTGCTGCAGAGTTGGACGCACTTACAGGTACTCGGATTCCCACAGGACTTAACTCAATATAGTAAAAGCTTATGAGCTGGAACCAGTAGCACGGAGATAGGAGAAATGGGGCCAAGAGCATACCCCCATGTCCATTCAGAAGGCAGCAATAATTTATATTAAAAAGCTGCACACCCTGGCTTCCTCTTACCACCCGGGACACAGCAATGGCATCAGTCTGAGTACACCACTTCTTCGGAACCTCCTCTGCTGCAAGTCTCATGCAGTCCCCTTTACCTCGGGGTTTGAAGCTTACCACAGGGCAATGATTTTTCCTTCCTCCCTCCCTCCCCATAAATATATTAGAGTCCCCTGGTTGGATTCAGAAGGGCAGCATTATGGTACAGAGCATATAAAACAAGATAATGAAAGCCATGCTCTTAGCAACCGATGAATACTCTGGCAATGTATTGTGTGCCTAATCTTTCAATTTTTGTAGAAGGAGTGCAGGCCCCCTTGATTTCTCAGCATCCTCATTTATTTATATAGTGATGCCTCTGTCCATCTTATGACATTGGATTGTTAATGCCTTTTCACTCTATATAATGTCTGCTGTTTAAAGTTTCAAATTTAGTGTATGAGCAGCATATCAACATTTTTATCTCTTGCGCCTTACACAAAATTTGCTTGTGCTGTTTAATTTATCCAATGGGCTTGCTTCAGTTGGTGGTACGGTAGAAGACATTTTTTTGATGCTGCAGCACTGTTCTACATACCCAGAAAAAAACCCTCACACATTGTTAGGAACCCCTCCAGCCGGCACAACACAACCCGGAGTCTACTCTGCCAGTCAGGTGTTCACTGGAGCCCCTGATGGTGGGGACAGACTGGGCTGCAGACTGACAGAGGGTCGTGAAGTGTGTACTGGCTGGGGAGAACCCAGGCAAGCGGAGTGGAATCCAAGCAGAGGTCAGGGGCCGGCAGCAGACAACAATACCAGTATACAAGCTGAGGTCAGGGGTCACGAGCAGACAGAGAGATCGGTATTCAAGCCAGAGGTCAGGGTCACGAGATTCACAAGCAAAGTCCAAATCCAAGCCAAGGGTCATACACGGGTAAACAACAGCAATTCCAATAGACAGAAACAAGGCAGAGAGCAGGTTCAGCAGACTGGATACAGAAACTATAACCGGCAGTGAGGCTGCAGACCTCACTGCCTTAAATACTAGTGGCCACTAATCAGAGCCTAGCTATGAATCACACACAGTCCCCTGCATGATTAATGTACAAAGCATTAATCAGCCCACAGGCTAGAGCAAGGCTTGTTAAATTAAGCCACAGGTTTGTTTAACGGCTGCGCATGCGCGCCCGGCTTCCTCCGTTGCCGAGACGCAGCGTAGGGCACAAAGCTTCTGACCATTGCCAGGATCCGGAAGTGATGCCCCGGTCGTCAAGGTGACGGCCGGGACGCAAGAGGGGGCCAGAAGCGAGCCGCGGCGACTGTGAGTACCGCCACGGCTCGTGACACACATAAACTCCCCTTTATAAATATAGTATTTATTGAAGGACCCTTCCAAAACAGACAAGTATTGAAAAGTAGAAAAGGTTAGAATATATAGCATTTTTTTGGTTGTGCTGCTGTGTGCTGACCCTCACAAACAGCCTTTTTTAAATACAGATTTCACTGCATGACCCTACCAAAAAGTATTGAAATATAGAAAAGATTATAGAAGAGATTATAATATAATATATAGCCTTTTTTTCGTTCGGGGGGGGGGGGGTGCAACTGCTGCTGAAGATCTGAATTATTTCAGTTGTCACTGCCCCACACAAGATTACAATCACTAGAAAAACATTAAATTTTACGCATAAGAAATCTGTTTGCTTTTTGGATTCTGCTGCTGCTAGCAGCTGTCCATCAAGCCTATTTAAGGCACATTTGGGTGTGGCTCACAAGCCAGCCTTTGCTAGATGTAAACCCCTATACCTGGGAAGTGAGTGCATCTGATTTTAACTGCATTTTAATAGTGTTTAAAGCATATAGGTCAGTGTAGGACCTGCATATAATGAGGTACCCTTGACGTGGGATGCAGGCTTAAGTCTTTTGATCAAAATATGAACTAATACCTCATGTTTTCAATTTGCTAGACACACACAGATATGCAGTTTAAAGGATAAGCGCTGACAACTTTCTTTCTGTTTTGTATACATATATGGGCATTTATATTGCCATGCAGCTGGTACTACACACAATATGGGATATACCGAGCGCGGGCTTGTTGCCAAGGAACTTGTACCATATATAATGTGGGATATACCGAGAGCGGGCTTATTTTTCTCTGGTTTTGTTTCAAAATATTGCCTTTTTGTCATAGCAGCTGTCCATCAAGCCTATTTAAGGCACATTTGGGTGTGGCTCACAAGCCAGCCTTTGCTAGATGTAAACCCCTATACCTGGGAGGTGAGTGCATCTGATTTTAACTGCATTTTAATAGTGTTTAAAGCATATAGGTCAGTGTAGGACCTTCATATAATGAGGTACCCTTGACGTGGGATGCAGGCTTAAGTCTTTTGATCAAAATATGAACTAATACCTCATGTTTTCAATTTGCTAGATAATCCTCCGATACTTCCTCGAGCTGGGGCTCCGTTGGGGGCGTGTGTATGTGAATTTCAGATACCTGTACCTGTCCCACGTGGTGCAGTGTCCGCACATCACCGACTTGTTAATTAAATGATTCTAACGGATTAGCAATAGCAGTAGTCTATTGCATTGTTGCATCTAGCATATGGCAGCCAGTTTACTAAAGTGTACTGTTATACCAACCCTTTACAGCTATATTGGCAGCTTGCTCATATTTACCATTCCAGAATTTTAGCCGAACTTTGTTGTCTTCTGTTTTTTATGCGTTTTTGGGTGTTAAAACTATAGTGAAAGCTCTGCCCCTTTATGCTACTGTCTTTGGTATATCGTTACATGACCCGTAAATATCGCTTCACTGTGTACGAAATTTAAATCATTGTTCACGACAACATGGCTGTAAAAGTTGCTACCGGGATGGTCACTCTTCCATTTAACATCTAAAACAAGGCTAGTGTGATGCAGTCTATTGACCGAGCGATCGGCCCATCGATCAGATGTTAAATCGATCGACATAAAAAGTTGGTGGAAAATTAGGCAGTGTGTACCCAGCATTAGACTTCTGGGCCTGAATCATTAAGGAAAGTAAAGCAAAAAAATGAGTAACATTGAACCTTTGCAAACCATGTTACAATGCAAGGGTGTAAATGAGTTTATTATTCTTCCCATAAGGGAAATATTGGCTGTTTTTTTCGTATAGGATGCAAATATTTGATAGCTTTATTTTTACACTGACATTAAAAATTGATCCAGGACAGACTCTACCCCAATTATTGATCTGTCCTCACATTTTAAATTTACTCCTCCCCCCAATGCAACATGGTATTGACAAGGTTAAAAGTTACTCATTTTTTTTGCTTCACCTTAATGAATCAGGCCCCTTGTTTTTAATCTTTATCATCAGCCCTATTTATGAGGAGCCATAAGATTCTGCAGTGCTGTATAGTCAACAATAAACACACATAAAAAATAAAAATAATAATAATACAAATAAATGAATCCCTGAAATATCTTGTAACAGTTAACAATAAGTGGAACTCAGCCATATAACTAATGTAAATACATTGCCAAGTATTTGTCATGATTTGGGAATTTTTACATATATATTTCTGAATGTTAGTATTACTTTCGCAACTTATATTTTTGGTTTTGTTGTTTTCAAATGAACTATTCCCTTTGCAGGGTAATTTCAAAAGGTACAGTAGTGAGAAAATGTGTGTTCTTGTGTATAACATCAAAATAATCTAGAATGTGCCATATTTAAAAAATGGTAAAACCATCATTTTTTGCACTTGCATGATACACATGCAACCTTCATTGAATTGACAATTCAGTGAGGCCATTTCCTTTTATGAATGATAATTAGCTGCCTGTAATGTTATAAGTCATCTTGGATGGAGAAGTCCTACTTTCAGCTTCAATCCAATGTGCTAAATTAAAATAGAAGACATTAATATACACTACATATGAGATTTAAAAACCTTTCCTTTACTTTGAGAAGAAAAAGCAAATTATTAGCATAGGTAATGCATAAAATGAAATACAGATATAGATAGACTGGTGTTACGTGTCTTGGGATTGCTGGATGAAACCTGCTGTGATAATACAATATCAAAGAATATCAAAGAACAAGAAACCATAGGGAGTCCGTGCCCAGCTAGTTAAGTCAATCTAGCATTTAAGATTTTTCACTAACCTGAAAAATTATTGAGGTGTCACTGAAAATATATATTCCATCTGACAGTTCAGTGGAAAAAGAAATTCAATCCTAACATTACTCTAAGATATTGAGAACATAGTTTCCTATTCATTAAGCACTTTAAAAAATAATTAGATTGTAATTTTGCAATAAAATAAAAGTAAAAGAAGGTTGCAAAATTGATTTTCTATTTTAGTGACCAGAGTACTAATTATCTCACATTAGTGAGGCTGATCTTGAGTGATAATTGATAATTGTCCATTGTGTACTGGAAGTGATACAACCACTTGGCCAAAGTGTCTAATGCCTAAGTCTCATCCAATTTGACAAATTTAGAAAGTGGTCCTCTCTCAATGGGTAGGATTGTCCCGTGTGCCTAGATAAATTGTTGATAACTGATAGAGCCTGAGAATTATTTGGACTCAAACATATTTGTGCTGCTGACATTTATTTTTTTAAATCTAAGAGAAGTTACTATGCATTGATATATGATAAACTTGGTAAATGTATAAACACCTTGTAGAAAATCAATGTGTTTATATATTTAACATGCAACTGATATATTTAGTATAACATCTTTTTCATTATTTTGAAAATAATTGACTTGTATTTAATTAAAACATTATAACATTTAAATTACCAACAGGTAATTCATTTAATTTTCCAGGCTTCGGGAAAATTAAACAATGTGCTCCCATGTTTCTGCTACACAGGTAAAATAGTGAGTGAGAGATGTGCCTAAATTACATCTTCACCTTCTCTAAATCTTTATCGATTAAATGCTTTGATTGCTTCCCCACATTGGCTTTTATGGATACTTTATAGGGGAAAAAGCAAAGCACAAAATGCCTTGACAAAAAGTTTTACTCCAGTACTTGACAGCAAATCAATTGGGAGTAGCTAATATCTAGGGGTAAATGTATCATACCCCGGTTTTTTCAACTCGCAAGCCTTTACAACCCATCGCCCCTTTAAATTTTAGCTGTGAAGGCGCCGATCTCCCGCGAGTTGAAAAAAACAGGGTATGATACATTTACCCCCTAGTCTATTTTGCATGTCGATAATGACTTGCATGTGTACAAGGCAGACTGTAATTATTATTTATTTTTATTTAAAAAGTGTTAACATATCATGTAGTACTCTAATAGGGATGTGCATTTAGTAACACGAGATACTTACATATTGTTGGTGAGGATAGGGCATATTGAGACACAAGGAAAGGGAACATAGCTGCAAAAGCAATAAGGCTAAGGTTAAGAGATTGTGTTATTAATCATGTGGTATAAGTCTTGCAGTTGCTGATGTGAAGAGGAGGAATCTGGTCTTTGGAAATTCAGGGGATATTTAGGAGACTGTTTAGAGAGTATTTATAAATAAGAAGTGGAGCTGTCAGCTGTGTTTATCTTAGAAAACATGTTTTTATTATCATTATTATTATTATTACCTTTTATTTAAAAGGTACCACAAAAGGTCTGAAGTGCGGCACATGAGATTTACAGTAGTATACAATGCACAGACAGCAATGATCCATAACACATTACATAATACATTAATAAAAAAAAATGGGGAAAAAACCCAGAAAGCTAGAAATTATGGCAAATAGTTTATTGAGTTAAAAAGTGGTGAAGTAGAGGAAAAGCAATGGTTGTGGTAGAAAGGCTAGTAGAGGTATTTTGAATTGACAGGAGAGGATATAGGTAAATTGGGTAAAAGGCCAATAAGGAGAATTTTGAAAAAATCCAGAAGAATGATGATAAAATTGATATAATGCATAATATTAAATGGTTAAATTTAACATAGCTCTAATGAAGTATAGAGCTATTTAAAATGTAATATAAGTGATATATGTGTTAGTTGTTTAGGACAGGGGACATAATGATACCAGCTAGTAATAACATAGACTGATAGCAGCCCTGGGGACCAGGAAGGGTCAATGAAGTCATAGAAATGAAGGAAGTTTATACTTGAGGTCTGTATTTGACATGATGAACCTTCTAAAAGGAAAACTAGTCCACTATAGTCTTTGATTATTTATCATTTAAATTTTTCAGTTCATCAGTATGATTGGAGCAGAGCTGTGTAGATGGTGGAGTGGAACAGTACAGTAATTTCAATTGAAATTGTGTACATATCTGTAAAACCTGTAAACTGTCATTTACTCAGTCCACTAAGTTAAATTCCAACTTTGGGATCTATTTTGCACGTTTAACGAAAAAAAAATATATAATTTAATGGCTAAGCTAACCTTGAATCTGCTTATTTGTTACTGGTATTTTCCTGGATACATTTAATAGTATGCTATCATGCACTGCCATGAAAGAAATTATTTAGCTAGTCTTATTGCGACTGAAGATAACACGATGAACCTTTCTAATGCGCAGCCTGCAAATAATTAGGCAACATCTTTTGTTTATGCTATCTGAATTTACCACAAGGGAGCATAACCACTAATATGAAACTAAAATTACTTAACCAAGTTATCAAACTTATTTAATTGTGAATGTAGCCAGTGTTTGTTTCATTTAATTTTCCCTTTTTACTGAATTCAATTATACTAAACTGAAATTAGCAAAATTACTGTCTTTGTCAATCCTCGCTGGATTTTCTTTGTAAATATTAACTCAAATCCTGCTACACCAAAAGCTAAATTAAGAAGCAATATAAATGTTTTATTGAAATACATGGTGTTATTCTAAGTAATTTGCTGAAGAACATGGTTTTCTGCAATACTTTCCTAATTTTAGTTAAACACAAGACAGCAGGTGCAAATTAATATAATATTTGTGTAGCTGTGTGTTCCAAGCACTTCGCCCCATGCTGATAACTTTAGGACAGAATCTTACTATGTACTAAATCTGCATCACGTTACACAATGCATTGTAAAACAGGTGCAAGCTTGTAAAGCAAACATTTAAATGGCCTATGTATTGTGAAACACCATAGTGAAACAACAAACAGGATAATTTCTCTTTTTCTCTATATTAAAGAACTTTAGATGTTAGTTAACAGCCCGATTAAGCTTAGTTGCAGTAAACCATATTAACAAATCAGCAATTAGCTTTTAACAAGTCAGCAATTAGCTTTGTCAAATTTCCAAGTTAGACAATGAAAGCAAATATCTCTATGTTTTGTTTTAGAGCAAAATGTTAGCAAAAAACAACATGTTAATAAATAATATTGCCAATGTTGTCTTTGCAGCTGTTCATCAAGCCTATTTAAGGCTCATTTGGGTGTGGCTTGCAAGCCAGCCCTTGCTAGATGTAAACCCTTATACCTGAGAGGTGAGTGTATCTCATTTTAACTGCATTTAATGTTGTTTGAAGCATATAGGTCAGTGTAGGGCCTACATACAATGAGATGCTCTTGACGCTGGGATGCCGACTTAAATATTTTGGTGAAAATATTAACTAATAACTCATATTTTAATTTTGCTAGATACACACAGATATGGAGTGCTAAAAATAAGAGCTGACAACAACTATCTTTTTGTTTTTTACACATATATGGGCATTTATATTGCCATGTTTCTGGTACCATATATAACATGGGATATACTGAGCGTAGGCTTATTTCTTCTCATGTTTGTAAATAAGCCTTTACATATCAGATCTCACCCATTTAAGAGGATTTTTATAGAAACGGAATCACAATATGAGTAAAGATGTTTTAACAAAAAAGTAAAAATAATGTTTATAAAACATAATCTACATATGCTTTAGAAATTTCTCACAGATATCATATATGTCATAAATCAAAGTAATATATTACCGAAACTAAACATTTCAGGCTCCAGCATGTAAAACCTTACGCGGAACGACCTGTAAACATCTATATATTTTGTTCAGTTCTAAGTGGGCTTTTCTCTGCTCCAACATAATAATAGGATCTGAAAAAGAGTGCAACATATTAGTTCATGATGTAGGATGGGTTACAAAGGCACCACAACATGTAATAAACTGAAAGCCACTGCCTCATGATTGTGGTTCTTATGGATAAGACAGATAGTATTCAAACTTAAAATCATGCCCACCCTTTACATTTTATGAGATTCTAATGAAGTTGTCTCAAACACCATATTTTAAGTTTTTCAGTTTTTCTGGCTGCAAAACTTTACCTGACAACAATTACAATGTCTAGTGAACAAAATAGGGTCTTGTATCACCCAAAATTGGGTGGATTATTGTGTAGCCTAATTTGTCCATAGTTTCAAAGTTGATTTGTGTGTTATTAGAAGTTTACAATTTGGTTAAAGTGTAATTAAAAATGTTTAACTCCTTTAATAGGTGGGGAGTGTGCACTCATGTCCATTGAAGATGAGGAAAACAGCTGCAGATCGGTTTGAATTGAACCGGTTTGTAGATTTGCACAATAATTTCAAATTTGCCAAAATATCTTGAATTTTAGGTCAATTTAAAAAAAAACAAGCTAAATACAAGAAAGTCAAACAGGTTCGGCCTTGCTCGAACAGGTTCATCTATGATCGAGTCTGTTCTAGACGGTTAAAACATGATATCGCATGGTCCCATGTGTGCAAACCGATTTGAAGGTGTTCAACTTTAAATTGATACATTTTGACAGTATTCAATTGAGAACAGCTGAACCTTGAATGCAAATGCTGAACTTCAAACACAAAATGTAAAATACTTTTTTATTATTAAAAAATATTTTTTAAAATCGTGCTTAAAAAATAAAAATATTTAAAAACACAAATTTTAACATGAATGAAGTAAGCAAACTATGAATGACAAATCTTGCAATCAAACAGCACATGACAAAACAGCAAGAGAATACGAGCCTCAAATTTCTGAATGCAAATTTTAAATAGGGTCTATTGATGATGAGCATATTCCTGGCCATGAAACCAGTGAAATGTAATCAAATATTGAATTGGTTCAAAAGTTTGACCGTCTCTAATGACTACGAACATATTAGCATTCTTATTATGTGCTGGCTTAATCACAATATTTTTAGGTTGTCAGAGGGAATTTAATATTATTGTGAAATTTAGCACCTTTCTTTGGTAGCATTTTAAACAGTATTTTATTTGCTCAGGGTAATAAAAGCTAAACACTAGTTAAAAAAATAAACATTTTGTTGTGTTCATGTGGAATATCTGTATATTGCATACCAAAAATGATGACAAAAAAATAAGAGACAGAATGTGTTTTACACGGGCACTCAGGGAATTAGCACTTACTTATAAAACTTACATTTTATTAAATTCTTGTTAAAAACAATTCCTATTATTAGAAATTCATAGCTGTAGCAAAATATTTAAAGCAATAAAGTGTAAAGTGAAAATAAAGTAAATGTGTTTAAAATGGGGAAAAATTTCACCAAGCCTCGCAATGCACTGTATTATTCAATCATAATGGTATATCTTGTGTTATGATGGTAAGTATATAGTCTTATAATCCACTATTGTCAGATTAAATAAATATTAAAGCAATATTTTTATGTCTTTTATTTAATTAATGATCGCAAATAATCTGTACTTCCCATTGTCTGTTGTCTGCCATTAACAAGTATCAAGATATACTGTATCAATTATTAGATCCACTTCTTATACCCTCATAATGAACTAGTTCTCTAGATATAGACCAAATCCACACCAATTATTAGATTATAGATTTTCCCTATTGTGTGTAAAAATGCTTTTATTAGCAATCAAAATTATTATGCATAAATATACATCATTACACATCTCTATGAATAGATGCTTCAAACTTCAAATTAGGGATTATTTGATTCCAATGATGGGGTCTCCGTTGTATCATAGGGACTATTCAATTCCCATCATAGAGTCTCAGTTATATCATACTGATCTAAGGATTGCATTTTAGGATATAACTCTTCCCACACTTGCACCTCCTGGCACTATAATATATGTTTTTTATTCGCAGCTGATACTGATCTCATGTTCTGAGTGACCTTGTGACAGCCATATGCTCAGTGTGTTTGTATACCATTGATAATGTAATTTATATTTGCAGCTGCTGCTATTCAAAACATTTTTTTTTTAAATCTCTGAGCTGTCATTGCAGCAGTGTTATTATATCACTGTGTCCTTAGTACAATTGCCATTAATTATTCGCTGTTGCAACCAACAAGAAAATAAATTAATGCCTGAGGTGGCTTAGCACCCTTTACTGCCTATGGTGCCGTTATAGCCTCTCTGTCAATAGTATATTGTATTTTTTTAAATATACTAACTGGCTATCTCATTGAAATACTAAGCTATCTGAACTAGTATGGAGATAAAAATTGGTGCATAGCGGGGCGAATGCCGTTGTACGTTTCGCTGCACGCTTCTTCCAACCCTGAACTCAAAGGTTTGTATTGACATTTCTTTTATAGTACAAATCATTTTCCTCTACTGATGTAAGATTTTCATGGGTCAATCATCATTTACTATACTGACACACCCACTTGCATGATTGACATAGTTTTCACCTTATAGTTAGAGATGTTCACTGACCCCCGTGTTCTGGTTTTGGTTTTGGATCTGGATAAACTTTGTGTCTTGGTTTTGGTTTTGTCAAAACTGCCCTTGTGTGTTTTGGTTTTGGATCCCTATTTTTTTTTGTGAAATACCATTTTTTTGCTAAAATCACATAATTTTGCTTCCCCCCCTACATTATTAACCTCAATAACACTCATTTCTAGTCATTTGCAGTAAATTTTACCCACCTCTCAGGTCACAATATTATTTTCATACACTTTCAAACAAAGACTGCAGCAGTTCTTGCCAGTGATAAGAAGAGGGCCATTGTCATGCCTGGGTATAAGACCAAAAAATCCACTTGTTATGTATGGAATTATTTTTACACAAATCTGACAACAGTTGTCTAGCCATTTGTAGTATTGTAAAGCCACAGTCAAGTAGAGGACAGACTGTGGCCACAAACCTTATCCATCTAGGAACCTCATCCATGTTATGCCATTTGAGGTGAGTTCATCGAAAGCTTTTGTGAAAATCAGAAACTTATGCTAAAAAATAACAACAAACAGTCCAGCATCATCTACCTCCCTTTACTCAGCTAGATCCCAGCAACTGCAATCTACAATCCCAACACCTTCATCATCAATATCCTCACAAGTGATCAGAGTTAGTCCTGCATCCAAGTTTCTAAAGCAAGATGACTCCTCCCCTATCCAGGACTCCTCAGAAGAATCCTTGAGTGTTAGGCCCACTGCTGCTGCTCCAGCTGCTGAGGGTGGATCTTCAACCCAGAAGCAGACCAAGAAGAAGACTATTAGTAGTTTACAACAATTGACTGTTAAACAATCCTTTGCAAGAGGAAGCAAGTATGAAAGCTGTCACCCAGTCGCAAAGTGGATCACAGACGCCATAGCGCTATGCTAGTATTACATCTGCGTCCAATATCCACTATTAATGCAGCTGGTTTTAGACAGTTACTTGAGGTCTTCTGTCCCCATTATCCCATTCCATCACAACACCATTTTACTAGAAAAGCTATTCCTCGCCAAGAGATGCAATTAGCTACTATATAGTGAACCATATATACTAATATACTTACATATATAAGCTACTATATAGTGAACTATACTATATATATATAGTATATTGTTGTGAATGAATCAAAATAAATAAATAATAAAAAATCTAAGAAAAACATGAAAAGTTATGGTGTATGTCCACTATATATGTTTAGAAACTATATCCCCAAAATGAAATAAGGGATAAAAATAAATGAATAAACCATGCATATAATCAATATATGAAATATGGATATTCCCAAAGGGAAAGGTAAAGATCAGGATCAGTCATGGTTGAGACAGACCTCTACTGAAAACAAACAGCTACAAATAGTATCTTGCACAATACAAGTTTTCAATATCCCTCGGTGGTTAGAAATATCCCCAAGGGGAATTCCTACGTATCAGACGGAATTGTACAAATATGAAAGATTTTATAACACGATCGGAAGAACTAAAAGAGAGATTATCCGAAAGGGGTTACAGTAAACGGATTATAAAGAGAGCTTTCTATGAAGCAAAAATTAAAGATTGAGATCATCTCCTATATCCAGTGACACTAAAAACAAATTCTAATAAAATTACATTTATTGGTAATTTCTGTCAAAAGTGGAGAGATATTCGTCGGATATTACAAAAACATTGGCCGATTTTACTCAATAACAACATTCTCAAATCAGTTTTGGATGATAAGGTAAATCTAACATGGCGTAGAACCAGAAATCTGAAAGACAGATTGGTCAGAAGCCATTTCTGTAAGACTAAGAAGACACCACCCACCATTACAGGGTAATTTGTAATTACAGGTGGCTGTAAAGCCTGTGACCACATGATAAAAACTAAGGAATTTAAGGATACATTTGGAGACAATCACAAAATTGATCAATACATTTGGAGACAATCACAAAATTGATCAATTCCTTAATTGCAATTCTAGAGGAGTGATCTATGCTCTCAGGTGCCCCTGTAAGAAATACTATGTGGGTATGACCAGTAGAGTCATGAAATGAAAACACGCATCCTTGACCATATAGGAACTATAAGAAATGCAAACACTGATAAAGAAAAATTTAAACAACTTACCTCAGTAGCTAGGCATTTTTTGAATGAACATGGAGGTACAGCTCGTGGTTTGGAAGAATTTGCCATAGAACAGATCCAACTGGGTATAAAATATTGGGAGGCCAAATGGAATATAAGGTTTAACACAGATACATGTAAGGTTATGTATTCAGGGATCAAAAACAAGAACGCAATCTATAAATTAAATGGAATTAATTTAGGAGAATCTATAATGGAAAAGGATTTGGGAGTGCTCGTAGACAGTAGACTTAGCAATAGTGCTCAATGTCAAGCAGCAGCTGCAAGGTCAAACAAAGTATTGGCATGCATAAAAAGGGGCATAGATGCAAGGGAAGACAGTGTAATTTTGCCACTGTATAAATCGTTGGTAAGACCTCATCTTGAATATGCAGTACAGTTCTGGGCACTACTCTATAAAAAAGATAATTTGGAACTAGAAAGGGTTCAGAGAAGGGTGACAAAATTGATAAAGGGTATGGAGTCATTAAGTTATGAGGAAAGGTTAGCCAGTTTAAGCATGTTTACTTTAGAAAAGAGGCGTCTAAGGGGAGATATGATTACTATGTACAAATACATTAGGGGTCAATACAGAGAGCTTTCATGGGAACTTTTTACCCCAAGGACCATACACAGGACACGTGGTCATCCCCTAAGGTTAGAGGAGAGGAAATTTCACAACCAGCAAAGGAAGGGGTTCTTTACAGTAAGGGCAGTCAAGATATGGAATTCATTGCCAGGAAAGATTGTGATGGCAGATTCAATAGATATGTTTAAGAAAGGGTTAGACAAATTTTTAGCGGAAAGGTGTATCCAGGGATACGACCGTTAATTTAAAATGAAGGATAGTAGTGGATATAAGGTAAAAATAGGACTGCAATATTGAGTCTGGGTGGATTTTCACAATTGAAACAGGTTGACGGTTGCTTACTCTGGATTAATTTCAAAAATAAGTGCAGGATCGCAGGAGATCCAAAATAGGTTGAACTTGATGGACTGGTGTCTTTTTTCAACCTCATCAACTATGTTACTATGTTACTATGTAAGAGGTGGCAATATTAACCAACAATTACTTCAGAGAGAGAGTAGATGGATCTTTTTACTCGATTCCCTCATACCCAATGGTTTGAATGAGAACACCAATTATGCATGCTTCTTGGGCTGAAGGAACATTAATTCTCACTTTCCATTCCTTAACAATTTATTACTTACACCTCACATATTATATCTATGAATACCATTCATATCATACATGCTACATTTGGGAATATCTTTGCTATCCCACATGCTATTTATGATTGTCTAAATGCCGGAAATCTTTCAACTTGTATAATTCCTCTTAATATCCAGGATTATACTAGGAATCCATCATCAGTATTAGTATTACTTATCCAACATCATCACCTTTTTTGTATGTCCATTTTGTTTTGATCTTTATGCAATCCTGATTCTTACCTTTTCCTCTTGGAATGTCTATCTTTCATATATTGACTATATGCATGGTTTATTAATTTACTTTTATCCCTTATTTATTTTGGGAATATAGTTTCTAAACCTGATCCTTATCTTTACCTTTCCCTTTTGGAATATCCATCTTTCATATATTGATTATATGCATGATTTTTTTTTATCCCTTATTTCATTTTGGGGATATAGTTTCTAAACCTATATTGGACATACCCCTTAATTTTTCATGTTTTTCTTAGATTTTATTATTATTTATTTATTTTATAAAGAGAGCTTTTTATGAAGCAAAAATTAAGCTCAAGATCATCTCCTATATCCAGTGACACCAAAAATCAATTCTAATAAAATTAGATTTATATTTCACAACAAATTTATATTTTTTTTATATATTTTTTGTGTACCATTATACAATGGATTAAATTGTATGCAAAATAATACTTTTTTTATTTAAAATAATTTTATGGAACATCAATACTCCATTAAGAATTCCCGCTATAAAGACACTGAATGTGTCTACAATCTGTTCTTCTTGATAAAGCTTGTTTAAGTGAAACGTACGTTGGGGGTTATGGGTAAGTGACGCAGGGGCGGATCTAGACTTTATGTTTAGGGGGGGGCGATTTTGCATAATCATGCCCCTTCTTTGCTCTGATTGACTGGCTCGCGTTAAGCCCCACCTTCCGCCGGCGATTGGCCCCGCCCCCTCCCTTTGTGGTCGCCGGCTGAGACCACTCTGATTGGCTGGCCCACATTTAGCCCCGACCCCCCCTCGCGCTTAGCCCCACCCCTCCCGTTTTGATCGGCAGCTGGGACCTAGCTTTTTGCTGCAAGGGGGGGCGAATGCCCTGATCGCCCCCCCCTGGATCCGCCACTGAAGTGACGTCACACTTGACGTCATACCCGGAAGTGTGAGCCAGCGAGCGGTGGTGCCGCGAGCGCTCTCTGACCATTATACAATGTGGTTAGTGACTTTATATTAGAAGCGCTACTTATTCTAATCTAGGATTTACAGGGTAAACGCTATAACCAAGAAGCATGTTTTAAATTGGAACATAGGGCTATTGACAGAAATATTTGATCCTGGTCTGTTGTCTGTTATACTAATGTAGCACCCCCCTAGTGGTGTTCTAGTAAAACCCTGCTCTCCAGAGAATACAGGAGGGGTCACCTAGAGGGTAAGCTAGAAGTTTATAAAAAGTTACATAAACTGGTTACCATGGTGATAACCCAGCCCAGCCTGTGAGACTGAGTGAGAGGAAGGAGGGGCTGTCATTAAGGGGGGAAAGGAATAGAGAGGGAGTGAGACAGAGACTGGAAGAGGAGAGGAGAGATGTAGCTGGGGACCTGGGGTGGAAGCTCCCAGACTCCCCCAGCATTGCCTGGCTGTCTGAGCGTGGTGACTGAGCCAGGGCAAGGAATGTGTGCCCTGGATGAGGAGGAGAACTCCATGCCACTATAGATAACCCAAGAGAGAGGGGGACACTTCGCATGGAAGAGGCCCTGGAGTGAGGGCTGCTACAAGATGCAAGGTAGCTGTAGTGTCAGATCCTGAGGCTGAGAGTACACAGAGTGACGTGTCAGAGCACAGGAGACATCATCCCCGCAGAGGAGGGATAAGCTGCAGTTGAGAGGTACACAGAATGTATCAGAGCTGCATGGAGGAGAAGCTGCCGGCCTATTAGCATCCATGTGAGTGCCCTTGCAGAGGAGGGTGATCTGCAGTGAGTATGGAGTGCAAGAGACATGTAAATTATGCTATTTAACATCTGGATAACATTAAGAACTGTGCAGGAGTAGTAATAAGATATTTGCAACCATATTCGTATTGCTCATTAAGAACTGTGCTGGAGAGAGTAAGGAGATGTATATATTTTTCTTTATTGCTGCAACCATTATGATTATCGTGCTGGAGGAAGAGAAGTGTAAATAAAAGTTCAGTTTATCATAGAGATGGTCTGGCGCCCAAATTATTGTGACTTCTATTACACTGCACCAAAGTGACATCCCCTGTGTCCCACTAACTACAAAGAAACACCTGCATGTGCAGGGACCCGCTGATCATTTACACCCATGCCCATCAGCAAGCCAGGGCTTGAAAGGAGGTGCATTGTGTACCCTTTGCACCTCATACTACACACAGTGACAGGGGGTTACACTAACAAAGGGAGTTTGATAAGCCCATAATCTGTGTGGGCAATATAATACTGGACCCCGCTTATTATATGAACAATAAATGACGCAGATTTATTCGGGATCTCATATCCTATTACTATACTTACAGAGGGAGATTGATAAACCCACAATTTGTGTGGGCAATACAATATTGGACCCTACTTATTATATGAACAGTAATTGATGCAGACTTATATGGGATTTTTATATCCCTTTGCTATATAATTTATTTATGATATTTTTGATCATTATTTGAATTCATATTGAACTACTGTCATATTCAATACAGTTTCTGGGGAAAGGATAATTGGACCTTAAATGGCTATGCAATATTATATGTACCTACATAGTTTCTCCTTTGTGCTCTCCCTTTGGAAGGGATGCAATATTTAGTCCTTATTTTCTTTGAGTACATACAGGAATACATGTATGAGATCTTATTCACCCCTCTAGATTATATATACATCTGATATATTATATATCTCTTGTAGCGATAGGGGCCATTAGGATTGGATTATACTTGGTTCATTAATAAATCCCCGTTTTCCCTGCTGGCTCCACAATCCGTGGTTAATTTTAATACACTACTATATTTTTCTTTCACATTTAATCTTTTTCTTTCTTTTATATTTCACTTCTTATTAATGAGGGTATTAATAATATATGTTTAGATATGTTTTTTATATAAAATACTAAAAAAGGCATTTGACCCAAGTAAATATATATTTTTATTTATTGGGTACGAGTGCTCTGGCAATCCATTGTCTTTTTTCTTTTTTGCTTCTCCCTATGCTATCAATGGTAAGAGCACCCCCTCAATTAAATAGTGATTTTGATATAGGAATGAGGTGTATCCTGGCCCTGTGCGGATGACTCTCCTCTCTCTTTATATGGCTCAATGGGTCAAATTTATCTTTAAACATGTTAGCTTTTAATATTAAACGAATACTAGTTAATGGACCTGTTCCTACTTGTTTAGTTGTTTAGTGTTTAGTACATATATGGCACGTTTCATTTTTTATTTTTTTCTAAAAAAAACCACAATACGTATACACAATGTATAATATAAATTTACATAGAAATCAAATGAAAATACATCAAATCTGCATTTACATAGAAATCAAATCTGCATAAAATATCCCATTGCTTTTTGATGAACTTACCTAATAAAAATGCATCACAAATACAAGTATAAACAAATCCCTAATTTTGCTTAAATAGCATATAGCTTGTATAACACTACCTTGTTTAGACATACTATTTATCTTTGCAATCTGGCTGGAAAAATTTGCAATATATAGTACTTAACTTATTGTATCAAACTCCATTTGTCCCATAGATTGTAAGCTTGCAAGCAGGACCCTCTTACCTTTCTGTCTGTCTGTATTACCCAGTATTATTATTACTGTGTTTGCTCCCAAATGTAAAGCATAAGGAATTTGCTGGCACTATATATATATAAATAAATAAATGATGATGATGATGATAATTGTAATATTTTAGTAGCAAAGTAAATTAAATAGATATCACATTTGGCATTTAAACTGTGTATTGTGCCTTATTACTTATAATATGATCATAAAATACACTTTTACCAATACAGCTGCATAAAAAACACACTAAGGGAAAATTGTCCCAGTTTATTACATAGAAAAATGTGTCAAATACTCATAATATATAGATGTAAATAGTTTGAAATGTGTATTTATTCTGAAAAGTTTTGAAGAATCTCACAAGTTTTAGAACTATTTTGAAAATATATGCAAAAAGTATAGAGATGTTTTTGGCATTATTACTATATTGTAGTTTTCTCTGTAGACTAGTTTTAAGAATATGCTTAAAAAAAATAAGGAATATATATCCTTTTTCTAGTTTTATAGTATGTCTACACTATTTGTCTTTGCTCTGCAGTTTGATAATTGTCCCATTGGTAAAACTATTTAGCTACTTCAATTCCAGAGAGTTTAGAGGGTCTTAAAAATAATGACTGTCGTGAACATAGTGAACACACAGTTACTTATAAGGGTTAACCCATAGCATAATTGTGGGAAATAAGGCCTAAATCATAACTGCAGTGTATGGTATATTAATTGAATCCATTGATAAGTTGAGCTACTAAAGTGTAAAATGTGAAGTAAAAAAGTCTGTTGTATGTGTATTCAGGGACTCTGCTCATCCCAGTGTAAGAAGATAGTAGTGCCACCTGTGGCAGCTTCAAAGAGCCCCTGCTGTGAGATATATCCTGGCCTGGGATGGAGTTATGACACTTAATAGACTTCTAGCAACCGCTTAGCATGGTGTCTGGCTCAAAGAGCCCATGTGCTGACTTCGCTTTATGTGATTTAGGCAAAAAATAATTCAGCTTTAAAATATGCCACTTAAAATCAATAAAAGTAGTGATCAACCACAGATTTTTCAATAGCATGATAAAGGGCAGCTCATATGTCAAATTAAGAAATCTGCCCCACAGGGAAGTTAAGGAAATGAGCTCTACAAATACACTGTATTTAAGCGTGTTTGGTATCAAGACATGGACAAATTCATAGCGGATTTATTAATAACAAAATTGGGCCTGTGTGACGCTGCACAGAAAAGTTAGGTCAAATAGTAGAATTGGGTAGTAAATCAGACAACATGCAAATGGTAACTGAAAAAAGTATCACAGACCACAACCCCGAGGAGGTGGGAAGGTGTAAAGGTGTCTTTAAAAAACTGAGACCAGATACAACAAATTGTTTTTTGGAAAAATCAATCCACATTGATAAGCTTCCTAGCCAATTTCCCATTGCACAGATTATACAACTCATGTAAGTTATACTCTGAATGTAACCCTTTTTATTTTAAACTGTTTTACTTGTTTAAGTTATATCAGTTGTTTATTAATTGTTTTCCTTTATATCTAAATGCCATGTACCTTTGTGTATTAAAACTATAATTTAATATGCAGCTTCCTTGATACTCTAACGAATCCATTAGCCTGTTAAGAAGAATATAGCTCGATCAAGTTAACCCTTTGATTGCCGTTGTGCGGTTTGTTGATACATTTGATTAACAAGTTGTGCGTACTTGTATTTACATGTGTGTAACAGTCTGGAAGTGTGAAGAGTTAACCCTTTGTTTGCTGGTGTGGGCCTTGTTAGACTGTGGGTAACAAGGCCCTTGTGTGCCAGTGTGGGACAGTATATTGGGGTCCTATTGCCCATATTCAATAGGTGGTGGCAAACCTAAAGTGTGTGAGGGTGTGAGCGCTGCATGGGGGCGATTCAGTAGGTCTATAACCTGTGTGATAGAGAGAGACTACAAGCTGGAATCGTGTGCAACCTCATACAGCAAACACCTAAAGTCATGGCAGTTGGGAGCCTGTTTGTGACAATGACATTAGAAAACAAACATTTGATAATGGTTATAAAATCCAATTAATAATTTTTCTTAATCCCTTACATATATGCAGCAGTATAAAAGAGAGTATTGTAAAACAAGAAGAGAGTTCTGGTTAGTTCATGATGATTAGAGATACATAAAACTGAATCTTGATTTTTTTAATGCAGATGCACTTGTATGTTTATAATTTCTAAATACAACATTAACCATGTATTTTGTATATAAATGATCTCTCTGCTAGGCCAAAATGCTCATAAAATACATTTAAACAGATGCAGTCAGAATGATGACTAGTTGTGAGATTTAATTTTGTGATTACTTACATGTGTTTATTATACCATTAAAAAACAATTGTGCAAAATCTTTTCTGCTGCAAATTAAAACTAACTACCACCTGATATGTTATATTATTGTAAACAATTCCCTCATCTTGGTTTCAGATTGTCTACAATTTTAATTTTCAGCAGTGTGGCAGTAAACATTTATTTATATGGTAGCTTGACTAGACAAATCTAAGATAAAATTATTTTGATGCAAATGATAAATTTTTTAAGCTATCAAATGTATATAATGAAATGTAAGTACTTGTGTATGTTACAGTAGTTGGTTTTAACATTTAATTTAAGAAATTAATAAACTAAAACATTTGTAGGTAATATTTACTGAGACTGAACTGGGTTTCATTTTAATTGAAATTTATTCAAAATTTGCAAATAACCCTTTTGAAAACAATAAATAATTAAATATGTATGAAGGTCATATTAACTTCAGTAAACATTCTGCATTAAAGATTCTCACCCAGGAATATCTCATAAAGATTTAAGGTAACTAAAGCCTGTTTTACTTAATATTCTGTTACTATCTTTATTTGCATTTGTTTTTCTTATACTGATATATTATAGTTTAAAACATACAAAGTAAGAGTAGCTATTTTTTACAGACAAGTCATTTACGATGGTCATAATGTTTTTATCAGAAGTGCTTTTTTCGCTTATTTCTACAATAACTCCTTGACTTATGTCAGCATCCCTTGTTTCCCCAATTTTTATTTTGCCCCTGTCTTCTACTGATCATTTGACTTGTCTCTCCTATGTCTCCCCAGTCCCTTGGCAAATGAATGCCCCTTTCATCTCCACCAAATCTATTATTTTTGCCTTATTTTTACCTGCACCATCTTGTTGCCATTATCCTATCCTACTTGTTGAGTTACTCTTTGGATTTTTTGGAGGGTGAGTGGTATTTACTCTTTGCCCAATGTTTCTTTTGCCTTGCTGCATTCTTGTTTCATTTCAATGCCCGCTTACCTCCATCTTCCCTCTGTGTTATCAGGTTACTGCAGTGCTTGAGCATTTCTTGAATAGAAATAGAAACCCTTTACATCCAGTTATTACCAAACAATTATGAGGGACATACAATATAAATGAATAGTAGAACAAATATATTTCATAAGCAAATTAAAATGCATCCTTATTTTATGAGATGGACACTATATATATATATATATATATATATATATATATATATATATATATATATATATATATACAATATCTATATATTTTTACAACATTTACTCTATGAGCACTTAGATATCACCTTTGATGAACATTTTACAACACTGCTCTAAAGCAGTCAAGTGAAAGTGAATGCCTAAGGCAGATATTTAAATATCCAATTCTAAATGATATTCTTGAGACATAGCTTTATTTGTTAGTAAATTATCCTTCTCAATAATATATCATCTAAATCCTTGGCTACTTGCAGACATCCAGATCAAAAATTAAAACAGCAGCACTCTAGCTTCTTAAATCTGCTCTGGTGCTTTGGAATGATAGCATTCTTCTAAGAATACTAACACCAATAGTCATTGATAGCCAGGGATCCAGGGATGGTACAGTAGTTGTTGTAATTACTCTTACACTCCCACTTGATAATTGATTATCATGTTACTACTATAATTACTTATTTGTTCTGAGTTCTTTAAGCCTGAATTTTTGTAGTGACTTTGTCAAAGCATTGGCTTTTATCCTGATAGTCACATAAAAACAAACTTAATTACATCACATTCCAATAGGTCACATTGGTTATCTGACATCATTGTGTTTTGTTCAAACATTCATCTTCTTACTATTTGTAAGATTCATGTATATTTTTTTGTCTTCTGTTTGTCACTGTAGGTTTAACTGTTGGCTCTCTGAGATCCTCTAACAGATGGTACAAGCAAATCACCTTTGTAGATGATGCTGTAATGAACACTTGCTTTCTGTTAGACCAGGAGGTTGGGCTATAATCTAACTTAAACAAGTAACCGCTTGTTGATTTGAGGCTACTGAAGTCACCAGCACGATCTACTTCCACATAGCCTGTAAATTTTGCCAATATATTCAAATGCATGTTTTGGATGTTTTTTATTGCATTCCAATCCCTTGATTGAATTACACATCTACAGAGAATTTGCATTGCAGATGCAATATCGGGATGTATACATTTTTCCATGTACAGTACCCCGATTCCTTTTTTATACCACTCACTGTACATGTTACTCTTGATGTTAGTAGATGAGAGACCGTCTTCTTCTTCCAACCAAAGGTAGACTGTATACATTCATGTTGATGCACCTTTAGTAATGTCATTTTAGCACTCTGGCTAAGTAGAAAGCACCCAACTTTATCTTTCTTTGTTATTAACTGGATGCTGCACTACCAAATGATAATGGGATATTAAAATATAATGAAATGCTTTAAAGTTGTTTTATATTCTTGATATAATGACTAGATCTAAAGTGGAATTCAATGATGTAATTGTGGGTTGCATGAAGGTTTATAAGTTGCTTCAAATATTAATCCTTTCAAAATGTATATAATAAATTTGAGGAAACTGTGTTGAAATACAAGATCTGTGTGTTATCTGTCTTCAAAATAATGTAAAAGGAGCGAGTAGATCTTTCATTCAGTAAGAACTTGTTGCTGATAGTCCTTGGTAGATGATACAATTTGGTTATTCTTGGAACTTGCCAATGCCACAAGAAGGTTTTGAAATGTGATTTGATGTTTTATACTTTGTTTTCTAAATTAATTATAATATTAGTATAGTTTTAACCACTCATTAGTTGCTATGGAAATGTGTTACCCAACTAGGGGTTTCTTAATGTACTAAATCTGATTGTTTTATCTATTCATAGGACAGGTTGAGGACCATGTGTGATTTATTAGGAATACAATATATCACTTTCAATCTGCATTACTTAGATACTTAAGAACAGAATGGACAGCATGGTGTCACAGTGATTAGCACTGCTGCCTCTCAGCACTGGGGTTATGGGTTCCATTACAACTAAAGCCCTATCTGCTTGGACCTTGTATGTTCTCTCATGTTTGCGTGGTTTTCCTCTCACACTCCAAACTAGGTTTGGAGGTTAAGTAGCTATACCCTGGTGTGTGTGTATATGTCTTTGTGGCAGGGAATTTAGATTGTACATTTCACTGGATCATGGACTGATGCAATTGATTAAATATCACCTGTAAAGCACAGCATAATATGTAGGAGGTATATTAGTGACTGTTAAAAACTAATTAATGATAAAAATGACATAGGAAAATTGGATACTAATTGACAGAGTTCATTTGACATTCTATGGACTATATGTAATAATGTATTAGTAAAATGAATGGGAATGAAAGTATACATTACTTCAAAAACAGTACAATTGAGTAATGCAAACTGATTAAAATGTGATATATTTTTTGTATAAGAATTGCTCTTGCTATTTGTTATTGCATCCCTGATTATTCAAATAACTATGTGCAAAAGAGCAAGGCTTCTCCAGTTATTCATCTTCTAAGAGCATTTATTAAGACACATTAGACTGTGCTAGATTTTTATTTTAGATCATCTGGTGATGATGTGCTATCTTATCAAGAGGAGTCAAACAATAGACAAGATGTACTGTTGACTATACAAATATAGACTGATAAATATAGACTGATCCAAAACCGGTGAAAAGGGGGAGAGAATGTACAATTTTTCTGGTTTATTGTACTTATTGCTGCATGGGCTAATAATGTCAACATGATGTCCACCCATTTCGAGATAAAGGAAAATAGAACTCCTACCTATGAAGACATCGGCGACCAGGAAGTTATAATTTCGGGATTTTGGAAATGTATTTGCGGATAATATTAAAATAATATTAGTCTTAATTGTAGTGATAATTGTACTTAAATTGATTTTGAATTTCTTAGTAAAGATGTGTGATAAAGGTTTAAATATTAATGTAGTAAAGTGTCAGACTGTCTAAAGAAAGTGTGTTACGAGCCACAGCGGCTTAATTAAAATCATCTCGGGCCACATCCCAGCCGTTGCCAGGGAGAACGGGACACTCCTGATTGCTCACTACCGCTGTGTCCCAGTTATTAAACTCAGCTGGTGCATGCAGTGAGTTCTCTTAATTTATGATTATTGCCTCCTATTTGATTGAAGGGGCTGTTCAATTCTGCTCTCTCTGATTGGCCTATCCTTTTATTTAAGGCAGGGAGAGCTTAGCCTCCATGTCGGCGGTGGTAATTGGTATCCCAATGCTCAGGAAACCGAGAACCACTATTCCTACAAAAAATCCTGATTGATAACAATATACATTTACCTTCACAGCAATGGCGTGAATTTTCCGAAATCTTGGATTTTCGAAGACTCTGCTATGCGACACATGGTAATTCCGAAGATGTTGAATGCCGACGCTGGATTTTGATGTCGCCGAACACATTTAGAGAAGTACGTTAATTATACAGTTAGGGTTAGGGTTCCGGTACTTACCTGATGTCACAATCCAGCACCGGCATGCAGCATTTTCAGAATTTCCACGCGTCGCATAACAGAGTCTTTGGAAATCCATGCCGTTGCTGTCAAGGTAAATGTATATATTCATCGCTTTTTAACAAATCGTTTTTTTTTGTAGGAATACTGGTTGTTGGCATCGGGATACTGTACCGCACAACCTGCCGGTTATAGCATTTGTGCCACACATTAGCTGACCTGATCCTGTTTCCTGTGGATATTTTGCCCGAATTCTGATTGGCTTTTGTTGTGACCCCTGGCTTGTTTCTGGACCCCGCTTGAATTCTGATTACCCTGGACTTTTGGCTTTGACAAACCTCCAGTCTATTCTGACTGTGCAAGACAAGATTGTCAATGTCCTGCCACAATCTGCACACTTTGCAAATTTGTGCTGCTCTTTCTTACATGTTATTGCATACTCCTCCTACCATTGCGTCTCTGTCTATCCTACCCTCCCCTTAGATTGTACGCTCCTTCAAGCAGGGCCTCCTCTCCTTCTGTTCTCCACCACCTTAACTCTGCTCTTCAGCTCCTTGTTTCTTCCACGAGGTCCTCCTGCCCATCTACCCCTCTCTCTACCCCGCTTGGGGCTCTCACCTCTCATCTAGCTGTACATTGAGCTTCGGATTTACTGTGCTTTTTGTTAACTGTACCGTGCTGTCTCACCCTGTATCATGTTTCTGTTTGTCCCTGCACGGCGCTACGGATAGCTAGTGGCGCCCTATAAATAAAAATTAATAATAATAATAATAATAATTGCAGTTTTGTCTACTTGTTGCAGCTGGTGTCTTAAGCTCCATTGCTGCTTGGCCAGATCCTGGACTATTGGGGCCCTGTTTGAAAAGAGATAGGTAATATTTTCCTCCTGGAAAATGAAGCAATTAGCGAACACACCAGGCCTCCTTGCCCTCAACCAGAGTCGACAATAAATCATTAGGACCCATATTTAATAAATAGATTTCCTTGTCCCCAAAAGCAACAATATTAAATTAATAGCATTCACATTTAATACATAGACCCTCCTCAGTTAGTCATTAAGTTGTTAGTAACCACATTTATTACAGAAATGCCTGTTGTGAGTTCAGGGTGTCTGGTCTTTGCAATAAAAGGTCATACCCACTATTCTTTTGCTATCACAATTTAAGTTTGTAAGGGGGGCATAGAATATATGTGGGCTTAATTTACCCAAAATGTTACATTTTATATTTTGATACTTGTTGTATTATGCTATTATTATTGACTTTGTTATTATTTATTCATAAATGTTGCCAGATGGGTTTGGGTAAATATTGGGAGGGTCCAGGTCACATGTCTGAAAGAGGGGCTGCAGTACTAGGTCCCATCAAGAGTCAGGAAGTCATGATTAGCTGGCAAACAGATTTTGGGAAGAAGTAATGGAAGGGGTTAATTTGGGAGTAACCTAGTTTATATCCGGAACCTGCTCTTAGTGGGGTACCATTGTTCTAGGCTGTGGCCAGCTAGACAGCCCAGAGTCAGGTCAGCAAGGGGACTGTGGCTTTGGCAAGGGACTGCCCAATAACATCACCTTATGACAATTGCCAATCCCTGTAAGATGCATATCTAGACCACCCTTGCCCAGTGCAGTGAGTGTGGGAACCAGGTTGTCTTTAAAAAAAGGGGGCTGGGCCCAGGTGAGGTGTGTTCTACTTGAGACAGTCTAAACTAAACATCCTGTTATCACTGTTGTCACTAATGTGACTACATCCCTTAGGATGTAAGCTCGTATGAGCAGGGCCCATCTTCCCTCCTGTCTCCATACCTGTTCTTCCACTCCGTCTCTACTGTATCTGCCTGCCTGGAGTTTCTGAAGTACTGGTACTTTGTGTTTATTGTTCTGTACTGTCTTACCCTGTATAGTCTACTGTTTGTACCATGTACGGCGCTGCGGAAACCTTGTGGCGCCTTACAAATAAATGATAATAATAATAATAATACAGTCTTTGGACTGTTGGAGTAAGTGACAGTTAATGTGGTAAACCTGCCTGACAGTTGTTTAATACTGTATTTTCTAGCATCTGTCTTTTTTGTACAATAAAAGCACTTTCTAACTTTTTTTCCTTAGATCCCTTTAGAACCCTTAAAATGTACTGGTTGCCACATACGGTACCTCCAGGTGGCCAGCCAGCATTAAGTTGGTACTAGTAGACCAAAACTAAGCCTAGTATCCTCACAATGTCACATTGCATTTTTAACCGCTACAATATATTAAGAGGCCCTTCGCTCCCACATTACATTAATATCACCCACATTAAATAGAAATTGTAGACTAAAACTGTAGTCCCCCCATCCCTATATTTCATGAATAACATTCACTAATGCCACTCTACATTACATTCATTGCTTCCACCATCCCCATTTACATTAAAACTCTCATTGCATTAAATTTCCTACTGCATTACATTAATACAACCCTACATTAGAATAATGCCCTACACGCTGTGGGGCTTTAATGCTGTGAGAGACAAAATACTCTGTCCATTGAATGTGCTGAAGCATAGAGAGGGCTTGTCCCACATTGGAGCAGAGGAGAGAGACAATCAGGAGGAAGGGAAAGGGAGGAGCAGGAGGGTAGTAGTCATCAGGAGAGGGGACATTGAGAAACAAGAGGAGGAAATAGGAAGAGAAGGAGAATTGCGAAGAGGACAAATGGATGGAGAGAAATGGATTAGCCTGCTGCCCTTTATTCACTGTGCACTCTGTCTGTCAGCCTAGACATACTGTTCAAGGCTGACAGAAAGGGAGCAGGATAGCCAGATCATGGCCCTGGGTCATCACACCCCAGGTCAATAAAGTGTAATGGTCAAGAAAGAAAATGTAAAAAAAGTAAATGAAAACAGCAAATAAACATGCAAGCAGATGGGTCAGAGCCACTATATCCCCTATTGCCCTGGGTCCCCAATCCAGAGCTATTATAAATCAGTGTCCAAACTTAAAAATTGCTAAAAAAAATAATTGGAAATAATCTTATATTTATTGTTCCTTTATGGAGTTTTAGCCCATGAATTGCACAGAGCAGTCGAGACCAGATCCTAAGAATCTTCAGAATCTTCAGCTTTCACTATAAATTGGCAAACACTCAGTAGGAGACTTGTTTCACTGAAGGGGGCACCTTTTCTGTTTTATATCATGCTGATGCATAGCAGTAATATAAAATTTTAGAGGCTGGAGTGAAAAAGAAAAATGCTGCTCCACCTAGACCTCAATTTTAACCAAATGAACCTAAAATTTTCACAAACTGCGCCTCCGTTTAGTCTTGCACCCCGGATGGTCGCCCCTATCACACAGTCCTAATTACAGCCCTACACTGATGATACATTTTTGCATAAAAACTGAGGCAGCAGACTAAGTGAAAAAAATTATTTTTGTAATTCTCAAAACTTTTACTGTAGTTATTAATAAGGATATAGTGCAATGAAAATTACATAAGCCATTTTATCTCAAAGTCTGTATTGAGCCTATAAGTTTGAAGTGCTTTTAATGTAAAAATCCAATACATTTCTTTTTATTCCAAAATTAGAAGTAATGTCATTTTTCAAAATGTTTTTCTGACAAAACTACTACCTTAAAATGTTTCAAGGATTTTGTAGAGTAAAGTGTTTCTCACTTCCTTTTCTAATATTACGTAAATGCTCCACTAATCTGGTTTTAAAAGGTGATTTTTTTCCTACATATATCTTACAGCATTGGCACTCCAAAAGGCAAATGACATTCAAACTATTGAATGCAATAAAATTCTTTATCTGATAAGTCTTATTGTTACTAGATGTAAACTCATTTAATCTTCTTTCTTTATTTTGGCAGATCCTACATGTTGTATAAAGTCTGCACCTGAAAGAACCTGTACTCTTAATTCTATTCATTTTTGGATCATCTAAATAAGCACTCCTAGCTAGATGATTTTTTTAAAGTTAGGAGCTCTATTGAATTTTAGAGATTTATGTATTAGATGCTTCAAACCTTGGTCCTATAACAAGATGCCCCAGTGTTTTTGGAACATTCGTTCAATATTTTTAAGTTGTTGATTAAACTGAGTTATGAAAGCAAGGTCATCTTTCTTTCTTTCTTTCTTTCTTTCTTTCTTTCTTTCTTTCTTTCTTTCTTTCTTTTTCTCTCTCTCTCTTTCTTTTTTTTTTATCTCTCTCTCTCTCTTTCTTTCTTTTTCTCTCTCTCTCCTCCAAATAATCTTCTAACCTTTGTTTATTGAAACCTTTATTTAAAAACTGCTTTTTCATACTGGGGCTGTACAAACACCAGTTAGCATTTGAAATAAGTAATAATATATTTTTTAAAACTTAAAAATTGGCTTGGTCATGAAGGTAAGGGGCTCTCCTGATCATGAACCGGTTAGTGGTGCTGGAGTTGCACACAGTGAAGGAAGCTCTTTTGTGAGCTGAATATACTTTCAAGAGAATTCAGCCTATAATTTCAATAGGAACTACCCGTATCACTGAGGGACAAATACTGTGTAAATTTGCAATCATTTGCAAAGTTGGTTTTTGTATGTATCGCAACAAAACAGACATAGATTTCTTCCCTCTTAAGTCTTGTATGCAACGCTATCATCACAATTTTTAGGCCCTATGAAACTTGAAATACATACTTTGTTACAATACAAGATTGGAAGCGCAAAGTAAACATACATGGGTAGCTTTAAGCTACCCACATATAATTCAGTGATCAATATTCAATAGCACAAGTGTTTCTGTGAATAAGGATCCCCTTTTGTCAGCCGTTTCACTGAACAATTAAAAATGGTTGCTCTAGCTGATAGGGATGCTTACTAAAGTCACAATACCCTATTTGTACACAATATAATGATATAATGAGGTGAAGTGACAGATACGTAAGAAAGAATAATGCCTTGTCAATGTTATTCCTATCAAATGTTATTAAATGAAACATCTCCACATCTGTTATTTTATTATTTACACTTTAAAAAGCATATGGTAATCTTCTTTCCTGCAGTAGTCCAAATGGAAATGTTAATTAAGTAGGGGTCAATATTCAAGCAACCAAGATAGTGCTGCTTACCATCATTATCATAATTTTGGCGATGATTGCCCACTCCTGCCCAGCACAATTCAGCCGGTCCAATCATAAAGGGATGCAACTTAATGATACGCAAAAATCTATACACATACATATGTGTATGTATTTTTGGTGCCCATGCTGAGTAAGGAAATGTGTATATTACTTTAACAAATTGTGCCCCTATATGCTTTAACTCTGGTAATGCATTTTTAACATTACTTAGTGTTTTACATTTCCTACTGTATGTCATTAAGTTTATATTATTTTCAATGCTAGTTGCTTTTTTATGTATTTTTAACATGGGAATTATATTTGTTTTTAGATGTTTTAGGTTTTGTAAGCCTGTACTTATCTTATTGCAGTTAAATTGTATTCATGTATAAAATTATATTGGGTATAATTTTCCTGTTGTCCTTAGCCTAGGTCTAGTGTAAGTGACTCAGTTGTTATATCTCACGGATTGACTTTTTTTTTGCTGACCATTGCTTGCATCATATAATAATGATACTATTGTGTCTGAGCAGAAATGTTACATTAGATAGGTGAAATAATCAGGCACTTGCCCTGTAGCATGCTGATAGTGCTGCCTACCTCACACTAAACTGCGTTCACTAAAAGATTTGGAGCAATCCAGCATGAAGTGCTGATTCATTCTTTTTATCTGAAATAATTTGACTCCATCCGCAGGATATATAATCAAGACAAAAGTGTAATTTTTTTTTTTAGATATAGGTGGACATCTCAAGTAAAGGTCAAATATTGGAGAATCTGGAAGCATATAATTACTGAATGTGCCTTAGCTTAGGATTTAAGAACTTCCATAGACCCATATCAATCTACAGACCTAGTGAACTGAGTGTTATTATTATGTAAGACTAAATATGAATTTATTTCATATAGGTTTTGTGCTATTTCTAAACTATGAAATATAGTTTGAATGCCCTCTTCTTCCTCCATCACTCATACATCATTCTAAGGGCAACATTGAAGCCTATAGCATTCTGATCTCTGCTCATATAGTTTACCAGATTTAGTATTCTATACTTTACTACTTTACTTGTATTCTAAAGGCAGTCTATTTCTAGATACTGTAGCTGGAATAAAGCGAGTGGGCTGGTAAAATATGTATGTATCTAAAAAAAAAAAAAAGTTAATAATTTTAATTATTCAGCTGCAGCACAAATGTGTTATTAGCAAGATTTATGTAATCTTTTATGGAAATTAATTTATGCTCCAATAATAGGAAAACAGTAATTGAATGCTTAAGAATTCATCCTTTATTAAAGTCTTACTTCAATTTGAAATGATTAAGTATTTAATATAGTCAATGTGCATTATTTTTAAGGCAGTGCCTCTTAATCACAAGGTAATGTACGTGTGACATCCCTACATATTATTGAGAACTGTACACATTACATAGTATAACACTTGTTTTGGTGTTTATAGATATATTACTGAACTAAACGATATAGAATGAAAAAGTAACTGTAGTGGACATGTCACCATGAATTAAACATTTCCAATTCATTAATTTACTTAAATGTATCTTTCAAAAACTCTACTAAATTGTCCTAACAATTCTCACTTTATCATTAACTTATTTGTTCTGCTTTCTGTTTTGCCTTAACCACCCTGAAGCTAGTCTATAAAAGCAGAGAAACAAAAATGATACAAGGGTAAATATTCTCTCTCTTGGCTTAAGGCTCGGTTGGAAATGTCAATGAATTTTAGGTTTTAGACCATTTACATTGTAATACTATGCATTATTTTGGAATTCATATGTAACTGTTTTTTAGGTTACTCCCAAAATCCTAGTCAGCATTCAGCATACTGTTTCAATTTGTCAGTCAACAGAAGCTTGAAAGTAAGTACTTGCAAACGAGGTCCTCATAGCTGTTGTTATTCGTGCAATTCCATGGTTACAATATCCTTTAAGTATTGTTTGCTCTGTATAATGCTGTATTGCTATAACGTATAGTGATGTAGTGTTATAATAAATAATAATCTGTTGTGTTATTACTGTGCTTTCTTGACTTTTTATTATATATATATATATATATATATACCTAAATATTATAAAGTCCTGCCAAAGTAACTGAAATATGTGACAACCTAATCAAATTAACATCTGAATAGTTTTATAATGATTTTTGTAGCTACTATTTTATTGCATTGCAGCATAATTACTGTAGGTTACTTTATAATTTCATAAAATCAATAAAGGTTAAAAAAAAGAGTTAACAAATACAAACCATGCCATTCTACCTTTGGAGAACAGAACAGATTCAATGGCACAGTTAAAAGGAAACTAAATGCAGTCTAAACTATTGAGATTTATAACAAACACTATTGATATGCAATAAGATTTAAAAATAATCCAAAAACTTTTTTGCAGTATTAAGATATTTAAGTTTCCCTTCTCTATTTGGACTATGTTCTGAACTAAATTATTTTTACAGCCCTACCAATATTCTCAAAATCTGGCAAGATCTCTTTAGGTGACATAAATAAACAGATGGCTCTAACTCCCAGATCAATGAATGTGCTACATTAACAGTAGCACACTCACTTACTAGGGCATTGGAAAAAGGAACAAAAAAGCATATAAATATAGATTTTAGAGATAATTTTTTAAATTAAATTTATTATAAACAAAGCATCTTCATTACTGATATAGCCCTGGCACCATTTTTTCTAAGATATACCTCTGGGAGTAAAAGAACAGTGACAGTTTTCTTTTGTTTCATATATCATCATCACCATCACCATTTTTTTATATAGTGCTACTGATTCTGCAGCGCTGTACAGAGAACTCATTCACATCAGTCCCTGCCCCATTGGAGCTTACAGTCTAAAATCCCTAACATACAAACACAGACAGAGAGAGAGAGAGAGACTAGGGTCAATTTTTTGATAGCAGCCAATTAATCTATAAGTATGTTTTTGGAGTGTGGGAGGAAACCGGAGCACCCGGAGGAAACCCACGCAAACACGAGGAGAACATACAAACTCCCCACAGATAAGGCCATGGTCGGGAATTGAACTCATGACCCTAGCACTGTGAGGCAAAAGTGCTGGACCAAGTTTGAAGGAGGAGGGGGAGGAAGGGAGCATTAAACAGAAGCATGTGGGGAACAGACAGCAGGCATGAGAGGAGGCAGTGTGGGTGATCAGGTGTAAGAGGAGCAAGGAGTGCAAATTTGAAGGTGGTTAGATTATGGGACAGATGGATGGGGCGAGGGAGGTCATTCCAGTGGAGGGGGGCAGTAAGGGAGAAATCTTAAATTCTGGCATGGAATGAGGTGACAGCGGGCAGACAGAGGGGCAGGAGTATGACAGCGGGCAGACAGGGGGGCAGGAGTGTGACAGCGGGCAGACAGAGGGGCAGGAGTGCGACAGCGGGCAGACAGACGGGCAGGAGTGTGACAGCGGGCAGACAGAGGGGCAGGAGTGCGACAGCGGGCAGACAGAGGGGCAGGAGTGTGACAGCGGGCAGACAGCGGAGCAGACAGAGGGGCAGGAGTGTGACAGTGGACAGACAGAGGGGTAGGAGTGTGACAGCGGGCAGACAGCGGAGCAGACAGAGGGGCAGGAGTGTGACAGTGGACAGACAGAGGGGTAGGAGTGTGACAGCGGGCAGACAGCAGAGCAGACAGAGGGGCAGGAGTGTGACAGCGGGCAGACAGCGGAGCAGACAGAGGGGCAGGAGTGTGACAGTGGACAGACAGAGGGGTAGGAGTGTGACAGCGGGCAGACAGCGGAGCAGACAGAGGGGCAGGAGTGTGACAGCAGAGCAGACAGAGGGGCAGAGGAGTGTGACAGCGGGGCATAGTAGGGTGACAGCGGGGCAGAGGAGGGTGACAGCGGGGCAGAGGAGGGTGACAGCATGAGAGGGGCAGTGGAGGGGGACACAGTGTGACAGGGGCAGAGGAGGAGGACAGCATGAGTGGGGCAGTGGAGGGGGACACAGCGTGAGAGGGGCAGTGGAGGGGGACACAGCGTGAGAGGGGCAGTGGAGGGGGACACAGCATGAGAGGGGCAGTGGAGGGGGGGACAGCATGAGAGGGGCAGTGGAGGGGGGGACAGCATGAGAGGGGCAGTGGAGGGGGGGACAGCGTGAGAGGGGCGAGGGGGGGACAGCGTGACAGAGGGCAGAGGGGGGACAGCGTGACAGAGGGCAGAGGGGGGGACAGCGTGACAGAGGGCAGAGGAGGAGGACAGTGTGACAGAGGGCAGAGGAGGGGGACAGCGTGACAGTGCAGAGGAGGGGGGGACATTGTGAGAGAGGGCAGAGGAGGGGGGACATCGTGAGAGAGGGCAGAGGATGGGGACATCGTGAGAGAGGGCAGAGGAGGGGGGACAGCGTGACAGAGAGCAGAGGAGGGGGGACAGCATGACAGAGGGCAGAGGGGGCAGTGTGAGAGAGGGCAGTGTGTCTGGATGCAGAGGGGCAGGGTGTCTGGATGCAGAGGGGGCAGTGTGTCTGGATGCAGAGGGGGCAGAGTGTCTGGCTGCAGAGGGGGCATTTTTGCATACAACTAAATAAGTATTTCTGTCCTGACCTAAATACTTATTACATTTTTTTGACCCAACTACTTCTAAAACAGGACTGCTCAATAATTATTTTGGAGGGGTGCCTTGAAAAAATTTGGAGACTCTAAGGGTGCCGCGAACTGCAAAAGTTTGGGAACCACTGGTCTAAGGGGACAGATGCGTGTTTTCTTCACCTCTCACAAAGTGTTTAGAAAATACAGTGAAACAACACAGCTGAACAAACATTGAATAACAACTGAAGATATCCAGTTCAACCTGACTATGCACTTCTCTCTTAACTGCAGTCAACATTGCAACTGGCTATTTCTTTTATTTCCCTCAGTTTCTTGTCTTTTTCTCTTAAATCTCAATGTTTAACAAATTGCTTTTCTTACTCTATGTTCATTGCATTATCTTTCAGAATATATTATCCTTCATCTTTCCTGCAACACACACCTTTGTCCATATCGCCACTTCATTACTTCACTCACCTCTATTTAACACTCGTGAACTTTTTTCCTATTTATATTACCTAACTTGTACAGCCTCATCCTGTCGCTATAAAATAAAAGGTCACACTTTTTAAAACCATCATTCCTATATTTCTGTCTCTTTGCTCCTATTAGCTGGTGATATACCACCTATTCCAGGTCACCCACACTTCTCCAATACACATAACTCAGAAAACTTCAGAAGTCCAGCAAACCTCAAACACATCTCCTGTTTCCCATCTCTTCTAAAGTTCTTTAGATTTGCCCTTTGGAATGCATGCTCTGTTTGCAACAAACTTAACTTCATACCTGATTTCTTCTTCTCAAACAACCTTAACCTTCTGGCAAATACAAAAACATGGCTTACACAATTAGACACTGCCTCACCTGCAGCCTTTCCTCCATTTCACCCACACCTTCAGACCTGGTGGCAGACAAGGAGGGTCGGTTGGACTACTTCTCTCCCTGTAGTATACATTCACAGTTCTCCCATGCATGGGAGAAATTTCCTTGATATTGGAAGCCATAGCAGATCTAAGAGATACTAACCAGTTCTGCAGATAAGCCTGTCAAGTCATATATCTGGTACGCAGATTATTTACTAGTGGTGATTGCACTTGGGAATTGAATCACTTGAATTGCATTTTGCACTTTATTGACTTTGCTATCTGGGAGTCACTTCATTATTTCTTCCCTGATAATTGATTGCACTTTTTTTTTATCTTTGGTAATACACTATGTGGCGCCTTGTTCTCTTTACCTTT